>NW_020885064.1:117614-124507 GCF_003945725.1 Corapipo altera | reverse complement strand
CCCTGGGCTGTGTGGGACTGGACAGAATCCCAGTCACTGAGGTTGGAAAAGCCCTCCCAGGCCATGGAGGCCAATCCCCACGTTGTCACCCAGAGCAGGAGGACAGAGAATCCCCATCAAGCGTTTGTTCTTTCTCAGGTTCCCCAAGATGCTGCAGGTCCCGCTGCCCCTGGACCGGGATGGGATCCTGTTCCGGCTGCGTTTCACCACGCTGGCCCTGGGCACCGTGTTCTGCCCCCTCTTTGGGTTCCTCTTCTGTGTGATCTGGTCCCTGCTCTTCCATTTCCGTGAGACGACTGCAACCCACTGCGGGGTGAGAGATTCCCGTCAGAAAAACCCGGATTCCTCTGGGGCACCCAGAGGGGAGACAGAGCTCCTGTGTCCTCCTGGGCTTCCCTCTCCTCCTGGGCTCCTCCCTCTCCTTCCCTCCCCCTGGGGTGCTCTTCCTGTCTCTGTCCTGGGCTCCCCCATCTCTCCCTCCCCTCCTGGGCTCCATTCCTCCTCCTGGGTTTTCCCACCAGCAGTGTTGCAGAACCCAGAACAAGCTACTTTATTCCGTTGTCCTTATGCTCCCTCGGGACTGGGTCTGCCTTTGTAATGGGACCAAGGGAAGTACAGACTGGTCAGGCTGGTGTCTGTGCTGGGCACGTTGGGGTGATTGTGGTGATGAGAACAGTGGGGAAGCTGCAGGGAAGTCCACTGTCCTGTGGAAGGGCTGGTCCAGAACTGCTGCCCCCCAGATGTGCTGGAGTTCAGAGGAGTCACAGGCACGTGCCTGGGGAGGGATGGCCTGGAGTTCCAAATGGGATGAGGTTGGGTTCCTCCCCTGAGCTTCCAAGCTGCTGGATGAGCGGCTGGATCCGAGCTGGGAACCGAGGGCAGGAGTCACCTCACTCCAGCAGGAGAACTTTAGCAGGGCCTGTTGCAATAGGACAATGGGGAGTGGCTTCCCATGGAGACAGGGCAGGGTTAGATGACATATGGAGAAGGAATTCTTCCCTGTGAGGGTGGGGAGGCCCTGGCCCAGGTTGCCCAGAGAAGCTGTGGCTGCCCCTGGATCCCTGGAAGTGTCCAAGGCCAGGTTGGACGGGGCTTGGAGCAACCTGGGCTGGTGGAAGGTGTCCCTGCCCATGGCAGGGGTGTCACTGGATGGGCTTTGAGGTCCCTCCAACCCAAACCTTCTGGAATTCTATGAAAGTTCAAAGGTGTAAAGCTGAGACCCCCCTGAGAGGCCCCCCCAGCACCCGGGACTGTCCCAGCAGGACTGGGGCCCTCCTGGCCCCGTGGGGTGACATTCCCTGGCTTCGGAAATAGGAACAGACTTATTTAGGACTAAACCCAGGCAGTTTTGGCCCCTGGGAGAGCTCGTGCCCCCCGCCCGTGCGCCCCCCGAGCCGCTGTCTCCGCGCAGGTGCCCAACTACCTGCCGTCCATCAGCGCGGCCATCGGGGGCGAGACCCCCCAGCGCTACGTGTGGCGCCTGTGCATCGGCCTGCACTCGGCCCCCCGCTTCCTCGTGGCCGTGGCCTACTGGAACCACTACCAGAGCTGCCACTGCTCCCACCCCCGCTACCTGCGCCTGTGCCACTGCACCCTGCTGCTCAACCTGCTGGAGAACGTCGCCCTGCTCATCCTCACCTACGTGTCCTCCTCCGAGAACTATGGTACGTGTGGCGTCTGCCCGGGGGGCTGCTCTGCCTCGGGGGAGGGGGGGGAAAACCAGCCAGAACCCTCCAGGAATTCTGTCAGTGTTTGTAGGGGAGAGCGGTGTTCGGAACGGGCGCGTGGCCGTGTGCTTCCTGGAGCTCGGGGCTGCTGAGAGTTGGAACTCAGCTCTGGTTTGGGATCGAGCCTGGATCAGACCTGGGCACTTCAATGCCACCCACGTGCCAAGGCCCCGCTACAGGGGCTGAGGGCAGGTGAGCAGAGCTGGGTTAGAGCTCATCCTGCTTCCCCTCCGTCCCCACTGCTGGGATGGGCTTGGGATCGGAGCTGGCTCTGCTCCAGCTGCCTTGGAATACCCTCCCCCTGAACTTCGGGGTAAAATTTCATAGAATCACAGAAGCCCAGACAGGTCTGGCTTGGGAGGACCTTAAAGCTCATCCCATTCCACCTCCTGCCATGGGCAGGGACACCTTCCACCAGCCCAGGGTGCTCCAAGCCCATCCAACCTGGCCTTGGACACTTCCAGGGATCCAGGGGCAGCCACAGCTTCTCTGGGCAACCTGGGCCAGGGCCTCCCCACCCTCCCAGCCAGGAATTCCTTCCCAATATCCCATCTATCCCTGCCCTCTGGCAGTGGGAAGTTATTCCCCCTTGCCCTGTCCCTCCATGCCTTGTCCCCAGTCCCTCTCCAGCTCTCCTGGAGCCCCTTTAGGCCCTGGAAGGGGCTCTGAGGTCCCCCTGGAGCCTTCTCTTCTCCAGGCCAGACAGCCCCAGCTCTCCCAGGCTGTCCCAGAGCAGAGGGGCTCCAGCCCTCTAAAATTTCCTGAAAACAGAATCAGAGTTTTTCAGGGTAAATCAATGTGCCAAACCTGGTCATGACGGGTGGGAAATGCTCTTTTCACACATGGTCTCATAGGAAGGGACAATATCCAGCTGCTGTTTCATCCCAAAGGGACAATATCCAGCTGCTGTTTCATCCCAAGGTCTGGGGGAGGCACCAGGGATTGAGTGGAGAGCACTGAAATGCAGGAGCCAGCGAGGTGGTGCTGTTGCAGTGGGAACAAATCCTGTGCTGGGATGTGTCAGCAGGAAAGCCCTGTGGGCTGTCCCTGCACAGCTGGATGGTGAGGATGGATGTTGTGTCCAGCTGTAGGAGGGGCTGGAGAAGAGCTTTGGACAAGGGCCTGGAGGGACAGGACAAGGGGGAATGGCTTCCCATTGTCAGAGGGCAGGGATAGATGGGATATTGGGAGGGAATTGTTGGCTGTGAGGGTGGGGAGGCCCTGGCCCAGGTTGCCCAGAGAAGCTGTGGCTGCCCCTGGATCCCTGGAAGTGTCCAAGGCCAGGTTGGACGGGGCTTGGAGCAACCTGGGCTGGTGGAAGGTGTCCCTGCCCATGGCAGGGGTGGCACTGGATGGGCTTTAAGGTCCTTCCCAACCCAAACCAGTCTGGGATTCAGAACTGTGGTGTTGTGAACAGTCCCAGGACCTTCCCCAGCCCTTGGGGAACTCCCTGTGCCCCACAATGAGTTATCCCATTCCCACCCTTCCTGCAGTGTCCCCCCATGGCAGGGTCTGCAGCCTGACCTGCCACTGGGGCTTCTCTCACTTGTCTGGGGTGGGGACCTGCTCTTAGAAATGCAGGTGCTCCTCTGGGGTTTGGATAACCCCTCATGCCTGGGGCAGCCACGTCTGCACCTCGTGCACAGCTCTGGGAGGGGGAGGCCAAGGTGTCCCTGGACAGAGCCACTCTGGGAGCTGAGCCTGACCCAGTTTCTCAGATCCTCAGCTCAGACTAATCCCAGGTTTGTGGGGAAAGTTCCAACCCTGAGCTGCCTGCTGGGATGAAAAGGGGCTCAGGTTAATCCTCCCTGTGGGACATGGCTCAGATCTCACCTCTCACACCTCGTGTGCTTCCCTTCCCTTGGGATCAGGAGGGGAAACAGGGACAGTCATTCCTGGTGTTCTGCTGGTCAGGAGCTCAGCCTGAGGTTTGATTCCTGGAGAAGGAACTGGGAACCTCTTTGACACAGCAGCACTTCTGTGCAAATCTCTCCCCTGAGGACCAGGACTGCAGGTGGTTTGGGGCCTCGGGAGCTGCTCCAGCTGCATTTCCAGCCTGATCCTGTACCTGGGATGCACAAGGCATCCCTAGTGCTGGGGATGAGGCTGCTGGTGGTGTTAGTTGGCAGGTGGGTAATGCAGGAGGCCAGAGGATGCACTTCCCTGGGTTTTGGACTGGCCCAGTCTGTCCCCCCGCCCTCTGTGCCTTGGTTTCCTTGTCCCTAAAACCAGTGGTGATGCCGAGCTGCTCCCGAGGGTCCCTGAGGTTACAGCCATGTGAGCACACAGACACCCTCCTGGCCCTTTGGGATAAGTGTTCCAGCAACCTGTGTCCCCTTCCAGGGGGCCACGAGGCACCACAGGCAGGTTATGGGGCTGTGCTGTGCCTGTCCCCTGCAAAGACCCCACTGGGGGCTCAGCATCACCTGGGCACTGGGGCTGCCAGCAGGACCACCTCCTGCCCAGAGCAGCCCCTCACCCTCCCAAATCCTGCCCCGTGTCCCCCTTGTGCTCTTGGCTCGGATTGAGCAGGAAAACTGTTGTCTTGTCGATCCAGCAATCCACGAAAATGCCTTCATTGTGTTCATCTCGTCGGCCCTGGGCCACATGCTGCTCACCTGCATCCTCTGGAGAATGACTAAGAAACACACAGTAAGTCCCGAGGTACAGACACTTTCCTTTCTTTTCTCTCTGCTGGGAGCTGGGAGTGGGGTCTGGTGCTGTGCTGGGAAGGGGCTCTGGTGCAGATCTGGGAGCTGGGAGGGGGCTCTGGGCTGGCTGTGGGGGGCTTTGGCTGCCCTTGCTTGTGAAATGACCCTCAGCAGGTGCTAAAGGAGCCAACAGCAGCAGGTGAAACTGGGAAACAGTCTCCAAAATCCGTGGTTTACCACAGCGAGGTGGGGAGGAATCTTTTCATTTCCTATTTTGTGGTTTTATCATAGAATCACAGAATCCCAGAGTGGTTTAGGTTGGAAGGGACCTCAAAGCCCATCCAGTGCCACCCCTGCCATGGGCAGGGACACCTTCCACCAGCCCAGGTTGCTCCAAGCCCCGTCCAACCTGGCCTTGGACACTTCCAGGGATCCAGGGGCAGCCACAGCTTCTCTGGGCAACGTGGGCCAGGGCCTCCCTACCCTCACAGGGAAGAATTTCTTTCCAGTATCTAAGTTTTCCTTTAAAGCTGATATGGAAAACCAGTGGGTCAGGGTTGCTGATCCCTTCTCCATGCCTGTTTCCAAGCTGACATTGCCTACCCTGTCCTGGGAATTTCTGGTCCTGCAAGCTGGGAGCAGCAGGCAGCAGGATTTCTTTCCCCTTTCCTCCTGGAATGGCTGTGTGGAGCAGGCTGGCTCTGGCTCTTGTCCTTGGAGAGGGGACTGAGGAGTGCAGGATGGGCTGGGTGGGCAGTGGGTCTGGTGGAGGATCCAGCCAGGGGCTCCTGGATCCAAGGCCTGGGTGCAGCTTCCATGGTGTGCTGGTGTGTGACACGTGTGCTGAGCTGTGGGCACTGGCACAGCCATGGGCAGGACTTCCAGGTTTGTCCTGGACCCTGGGCAGGACAGGACATCCAAGTTTGTCCTGGGCAGGGCAGGACATCCACATTCATCCTGGACCCTGGACAGCACCTCCAGGTTTGAAGCTGTGTGGGAGCTGCTTCTGTGCCCACATGGCTCCTGCACCCTTGGCTTCCCCTGCAGCTCTGGGCTCCCTGGATCCCCCTGTCCTTTCCCCTCAGGATGTGTCTCTCCAGCAGATCCCAGTGCAGCCCTGGTGGTCCCCAGTGCTGACTGAGGAGGGTCCCCAGGGCTGTGTTGCCCCGGGAATGTGATCCTTTGCAGAGCAGAGCCCTTGGGAGCTGTGTGCCCAGATCCCGGGGCTGGAGCAAGCCTCTCCAAAGGGAGTGTGTGTGGGATGCAGGGGATGCTGTGCTCGGGGTCTGCTCAGCCCCCTGTCCCAGCAGGATGAGCCCTGGGAGGGCTCTGCTCCGGCAGTCCCGGAGCTCCCGCTCCATCCCTGTTTATCCTCCCTTCCACCAATTCACCGAGCCTGTCCCTGCGCTGCCTCACTCCAGAGACCTGGAAAAGAAGCTTCTAGCAGTTGTTTGGCTGTAAGGTTCCCTAGGAAAGGGAGTGCTGGAGGTGCTGGGGTTCCCCTTGCTCACTGGGAAGTGATGTGGGAATATCAGGAGCTCACAGTCATTCCTTGGCAGCTTTCCCACGGCTTCCTTTATTTATGTCACTCTTTTTGGCCTCTTTATTTTTTGGAGAGACCTCCAAGGCCCTGGATCTCCTCTCCAGCACTGCCCTGCCCCTGCCTGGGCTGGATCATCTCCCCTGCCCTTGGCATGGGTGGGATACCCTGAATGCTGGGGTCAGCTTTGGGCTGGCTGCAAGGGAGACTCTGAGGGGCTGGAGCGTGTGAAGGGAAGGGAACGGAGCTGGGAAGGGGCTGGAGCAGCAGGAGGGGCTGAGGGAGCTGGGGGGGCTCAGCCTGGAGAAAAGGAGGCTCAGGGGGGACCTTCTGGCTCTGCAACCCCCTGACAGGAGGGGGGAGCCGGGGGGGGTCGGGCTCTGCTGCCAGGGAACAAGGGACAGGAGGAGAGGGAACGGCCTCCAGCTGTGCCAGGGGAGGCTCAGGTGGGATATTGGGAAGGTTCTTTCCTGGATAGGGCTGTCCAGGCCTGGCACAGCTGCCCAGAGCAGGGGTGGAGTCACATCCCTGCGGGGATTTAACAGCCAGTGGATGTGGCACTTGGGGACAGGGTCAGTGGTGGCCTTGGCAGTGCTGGGGAATGGTTGAATTCGATGATCTCAGAGAGATTTTCCACCCTTGATGATTCTGTGATTCCACTACCCGAGGAGCAGAGGCATTTGCCCAGCCCTGGGTGGAGGAACAGGGGACACAGTGACACCATGACTGAACGTGCCACCCCCTGGCACAGTGCCACCCCTGGCACGGTGCCACCACCCGCCCTTCTCCTCCTGCCCTGGAACTGCCCTGCTCGTGGAGGGGAGCCGCCCTTGGGGGGCGTGTCACCCCAAAGCTGGGTGTCTCCCCAAGGAGAGAGGAGCTCTTGGGGCCAGCCCTGCCCTGAGGCCGCCAGGAGCAGTGTCCCTGTGCCTGCCCCAGGAGGGAGCAGTGTCCCTGTGCCTGCCCCAGGATGGA
>NW_020885064.1:102453-117604 GCF_003945725.1 Corapipo altera | reverse complement strand
GAGCAGTGTCCCTGTGCCAGCACAGGGTGGAGCAGTGTCCCTGTGCCAGCCCCGTGCAGGGCCACGGGATGGAGCTGTTGTCTGGGGCACGAGGGTGAGGGGGGAGCTCCGAGGAGGAGGAGGAAGGGGGAGGTGCTGTGGGGTGACACAGCTCCCACGCTGGATGTGTCAGGGTGAAGCACGTCCAGCACTCTTGGTCAAGGGCACTTACTGTCACTCTGCAGATCTACCCTGTCCCGTGACTGAGTTGGGCTCCTGCTGGGAATCACTCCCATGGATCCTGCAGCCCGACCAGGCTCTCCTGGAGCTTGTCCCACTCGCTGTCTGGGTTCCTCGGGCTCCAAGCCCATGGCTGGTGGCCCCCAGTGGACTTCGCCCAGCTCCTGTGACCCCCGTGGCTGCCTTCACTCGGCAGGGAGGGACAGCAGGGCCACAGGAGGTGCCACATCCTCCTCCCTGATCCGAGTGTCACCGCCGGGCTCGGGGAGCAGGGACAGGCTGGGCAGTGCCAGCTGAGCTCCCTGGGCTGAGGTTCGTGGGGCTGCTTTAGGCCAGGGCACAGGTGATCCCTCCGTGTGGGTCACAGCACCCTGGGGACAGATTCTGCCGCCGTTTGTGTCCCTTGTGGGGACTTTTTGTTCACCTTTGCTGCCCCCAGCCCCGGAGGGACAGGAGGGGACAGGGAGGGGACAGCTCCGGTCCTGCAGTGTCCTGTCCTTCAGCAGAGGAAGCCACCGAGAGTCCCCACGGACTCCTGGGCCAAACCTGGGACCGTGTCCAGGGCAAGCTCCATGTGAAGAGCTGGAAAGCTGGATCCGTGTGGAGGAGGGAGCAGGGGGTCTGTGTCCCAGCCAGCCCCGAGTCTGGCACTGCTTTTAACCCTGTCTGAGAGGGCGCAGCTCCCCAGGACTGTCAGGGTTTCAGTATGTGAGGGACGGGAATTGGCCGTGAGGAACAGGAATTTGTCTTGCAAAAGCTGCTCGTCCGTCGGGGCTCGTGTTGCAACTGCAGTTGTGCCAGGGCAGGAAGGGGGGAGGAACCGGCTCCTGATGGGGAAGTACCGGCGGCTTCCAGTTACAGGGGGCACATGGGGAGGGAGAGGAAAATACAGCTCTGCAGGAGGGGAGAAGAGAGAAAGCAGGAGAGAGGACGAGGGGAAGGGGCAGAGCAGAGGAGGGAGCTCCCGGGGAGAAGAGGAATGGAGCCTGGGGAGCCTCCAGCTGTGGCTGATCACAGCCCCCTGTCCTTGGGGTCGGCTGTGGTGTGGCAGTGCCCGCCCTGCCTGGCAGCTCTGCTGTTCCGGGCCAGCTGATCACCCTTAAACCCTCCTTCCCCCGGCCCTGCAGCCTGAGCAGGACAGCAGAGCAGAGCAGTTTCACTTCTTGTTTGCAGACACATTTCCTCCCCGGCCCAGGGCTGGTGGCACCAGTGCAGACACCGTGGGGTGTGTGGTGGCCACGGGGCTGGCTGGCTCACACCCAGCAGAGGAGGCCATGGAGCTGCTCCCAGGGCTGGAGCCCCTCTGCTCTGGAGCCAGGCTGGGAGAGCTGGGGGGGTTCACCTGGAGAAGGGAAGGCTCCAGGGAGACCTGAGAGCCCCTTGCAGGGCCTAAAGGGGCTCCAGGAGAGCTGGAGAGGGACTGGGGACAAGGGATGGAGGGACAGGACACAGGGAATGGCTTCCCACTGCCAAAGGGCAGGGATAGATGGGATATTGGGAAGGAATTCCTGGCTGGGAGGGTGGGGAGGCCCTGGCCCAGGTTGCCCAGAGAAGCTGTGGCTGCCCCTGGATCCCTGGAAGTGTCCCAGGACAAGCTGGACAGGGCTTGGAGCACCCTGGGCTGGTGGAAGGTGTCCCTGCCCATGGCAGGGGTGGCACTGGATGGGCTTTAAGTCCCTCCCAACCCAGTGTGTGGCCAGTGCAGCTGGGCCCTGCTGTGCCCCCTCCCCTGGCTCTGTCCCGCAGCATCCTGGGCTCCTCCTGTCCCCCCACCCCGCAGGGCAGGCGAGCTGAGCCCAGCCCTGGGCTGCAGTTCTGGAACAGCCCTGCAGCTCTGGAACAGCCCTGCAGCTCTGGAACAGCCCTGCAGCTGTGCAGGGCAGGCTCTGGGCTCACACCTGTGTCCCCCCAGCCCTCGGTGCCGGGGCAGGAGCACGAGCAGGGCCCGCAGGCACCGCGTTGACCACGCATGGTCTCACCCGGCCCCCAGAGCGCTGACACGGCTCAGAACAGCCCTCTATAAATATCTGAGCTCTACCACTGCACACTCTGGCCTCAGGCTTCCTGCAGGCACCCAGAACCCTCTGGAGAGCGAGCTGCTGCCTTCTGAGTTAATGTCCCTTTGTCACCCCTATCCCCGTCAGGAACTGGGGAGTGAATCTTCCTCTGCAGAGGCCCTGGAGAATGGTGGCTCCCAGCAGCCACCCCTCCTCCTGTGGGATCGGGGCAGTGCCCCAGGCTGTCCCCCAGACTGAGTGGGTGCAGCTGCTCTCCCCTCTCCCTCATTGTCCAGTCTCCTGCTCCTGACTCTCCTTTGTATTCCCTGGGGAATGTGCCTCAGCTCCCAGCTGGGCACTAAATAGAATTTCCCTGTGGTTTTCTGGGCCAGACACACGTCCAGCTATGAGAGCTGGGGGTGGTGAAAGCAGGGGGGCTGGCAGGGGACACGGGTGCCCTGGTCTGTCATGCCAGGAGGAAATTGCGAAGCCGGGGTTGGCACTGCAGCTGTGCCAGCCCCAGACAGGGCACGGGGGGAACCTGGTGCCAGCTCAGCTTGGAGCACCCTTCCTCGGGGGTTTCTTATCCCCCTTTCCTCCCAGGCAGCTGGAATGTGGAGGTGTGGGGCTCCTGCCAGGCTGCTTGGAGCTGCCAGCTCCTCTCCAGGGCACCGACCTGGGGGCTCCTGCCCCTGCTCCTGCTGCGGGACCCCGAGGTGTCCCCACAGGAGGGACCACCCCGGGCTCACCTCAGCACCCCGACCCTGCACCTCTGAGTGCCCTCTGTGCTTCCCCTCTCCCAGTCTGGGCCGAGGATTATCCCGTGGATAATTAGGTGTTAATCGCTAATGCTCAACCCAGTGCCCCGGGGGGTCACACCAGCAGGGTCCCCAGGGGCAGGAGGGGGGGCTGGGAGGTGGCACATGATGAGACAGATGCCCACGGTGGGCAGAGGTTTCTCAGAACCCGCTGGCTTGAAATGTGGCACCTCGGGGAAGGTCCCTGGAGGAGCTCGGGCAGGACACCGAGCACAGCGAGGGGACCACGGGGGGATGTGGGAGCTGGAGTGTTACCACCTCCCAGCTGCAGGAGGAGGAGGTAGGAACAGGCCTTCTCCAGGAGCTGCTGGATGGAGAGGAGCTGCCCACTGCTCGGAGAAGAGAGGTGTTGGAGTGCCCTAATTGTGACCTTCCTCCAGTACCTGAAGGGAGCCCACAAGAAAGAGGGAGAGAGACTGTTTACAAGGGCCTGGAGGGACAGAGCACAGGGGAACGGCCTTAAGCTGAAGGAGGGCAGGGCTAGGTGGGATATTGGGAAGGAATTCCTGGCTGGGAGGGTGGGGAGGCCCTGGCCCAGGTTGGGCAGAGAAGCTGTGGCTGCCCCTGGATCCCTGGAAGTGTCCAAGGCCAGGTTGGACGGGGCTTGGAGCAACCTGGGCTGGTGGAAGGTGTCCCTGCCCATGGCAGGGGTGGCACTGGATGGGCTTTAAGGTCCCTCCCAACCCAAAGCATTCCATGATCCCAGGAGGTTCAGCTGCCCCCAGGCTTTGGCTGCCAGGTCCCTGGAGCCCCGTGGCGGCTGTGGGGGTGCTGTGGGGGTGCTGTGGGGGTGCAGCCCCGGGCAGGGCCTGTGCTGGGAGCTCTCAGCCGTTTGTGCTGCCGTGGGACCGAGGTGCAAACAGGGCTGTTTGTGAGCCACGTTTCCGGAGTGAAACCTGCCCTCAGCCCGGCTGCTTGGGGTGCATCACCCCTGACTGGCACTGCTGCCCGTCCCACCCCACACCCTCACTGGTCACAGTGTTCCAGGAGCTGCTGGGACAGGACCCTCCTCCATCCCAGCAGGAAGGACCTGCCGGGCCCCTCGGGGTGGAGGTGGCGTCACCAGCGTGTCCCCACATGGGAGAGAGCCCGTCCTTCCTCTCTGGGTTTTCCTCCCGGGCTGAGCCCCCAGCACGCGTTCCGGGGGTGATGGAAACTCTGATGGGGCAATTTAAATTTTCCTTGCTCTCAGCACTCCCTCAAAATGGAATTTCTGTCTCACTTGAAGCGTCAGAGGAGGGGGAAATTCCCCTCCCACCCGTGACAGCCCTGGCTGTCCATGGCATCCCCAATCCACCATGTGGGGCTGAGACCCCCTTGCATTCCCCCTGTCCCAGGGCTCCCCTGCCTCCTCCATGGGGTCCAACCATGGTTCCTGTGCTCCAGGGCTCCCTGCACACCCCAGGGCTATGTGTTTCCTTAACTGTGACCCTCAGTGTCTTGGGAGAAAGAGGGGAAGGGGGGCTGGAGCCCAGGGCTCCCAGGGGCTTTGGGGGTGGTAGACAGTGGGTTGGGGGACAGTGTTGTGGGGGACAGGCCTGGCCCCCGGGCTGCCCCCCTTGTGGAGGGCTGAACTCTGCTGGCACAGAAGCAGCAGGCTGGGGTGTGGGGTGCTGGGGTGTGAGGTACTGGGGTGTGGGGTGCTGGGGTGTGGGGTGCTGGCAGCATCCCTGTGCTCTGCCCTGCCTGTCAGAGGCGGTGCTGGGGGGCAGGATGGGGCCCCTCCGGTGCCAGGGCAGGTCAGGCAGCACCTCTGCCGCCCCAGCTGCCTCCCCTTCATGTGGTTTCCTCCTCCCTGGTGCAGTTGTGGGTGAGGGGGTGCAGCCCCCACTGAATTCCGCTTGCCTGGGGAGCCGGGGCCACCTGCAGCCGCAGGGGCTGCCGGCGGGTAGAGCCGTTGGCAGGTCCTGGGGAGCCCCCCAGGCACCCCAGCACTGCTGGGGGCTCCTGCCCACGGGCACCCCACATCTGCTGGGGCCCCCATGGCTCCTCTTGTTCTGTGATCCCCCCCTGTGCCCCAGGGCACAGCCCTGCCAAAGCCACAGGGCAGCCCTGGGCCTCACTGGGGGGGGCAGAGAGACCCCCCAGGACTGTGTGGGGCCAGGGCAGAGCTTCCCTGGGATGGGGATGGGAGTGGAGATGGGGGTGGGGATGGGAGTGGAGATGGGAGTGGAGATGGGGATGGGAGTGGAGATGGGGATGGGGATGGGAGTGGAGATGGGGATGGGGATGGGAATGGAGATGGGGATGGAGATGGGGATGGGGATGGGGATGGGGATGGAGATGGGGGTGGCTGCTCTGGCATCTCCATCGTGTGCAGGGCTGAGGGTCCTGGCAGGGACAGGGCACTGACCCAGCTCTGGGTCTCTTCCAGGAGCGCAAGTCGTACAAGTGGAAGCAGCTGCTCTTCTTCTTCACCTTCATCACCTTCACGTTCGCCGTGTGTGTGTATTTCCACCACAACTGGTACTGCGGCCCCGGAGGTGCGGGCATGGGCAGGGGGGTGTGCAGGGGGGGCTGGGGGATCACAGCATCACTGAGGTTGGAAAAGCCCTCCCAGCCCATGGAACCCCCCTGTGCCCCATCCCCACCTTGTCCCCCAGCCCAGAGCACTGAGTGCCATGGCCAGGCCTTCCTGGGACACCTCCAGGGCTGGGCACTCCAAACCTCCCTGGGCAGCCCCTGCCAAAGTTTAATCACCCTTTCAGTAAAGAAGTTTGTCCTGATGTCCAAAAATTCAGTCACAGAATCAATTAGGTTGGAAAAGACCTCTGAGATCATCAAGTCCAACCTGTGACTGATCACCACCATATCGACTGGACCGTGGCACTAGTCCTCCTAATTCCTCACACTTATTCCTGGTGTCCAGTGCCCTCCTAACGTGATGCCTCACTTTCCAAATCCCAGCCGAGGGGGGCTCCTCTGGGAGGGCTGGTGTCTGCCTGCCCTTCTCCTCCCGTGGGCTCAAGCCCCCAGCCCGTGCCCTCCCGTCCCGGGGAGGTGCCCTCCAGACCCCCCAGCTCTGGGGGCAGATCCAGCCGTGTGTTGCCCTCACCTGCTGTGTTCCCTCCTGCAGTGTACACCGTCTTCGCCTTCCTGGAGTACCTGGTTGTCCTCTCCAACATGGCCTTCCACATGACTGCCTTCTGGGACTTCGGCAACAAGGAGCTGGTGGTGAGCTCACTGCTGGAGGACAAGCACTTCTAGCCAGCCCCGCTGCTGGGGGCTGCTCTTCCTGGGGGAGGCAGGGAGCCCCTTCCCTCTCCTGCCAGGGCAGGGTGTTTGCTGTGGAGCTGCTGCAAGGATCTTCCCGGGATCCTGGGCCCTCAGGGATCCTCCCAGGTCCCCCGAGTGTCTGTACGTGGTCCCTGGCTGTGCCTGCAGCCCTCGTACGGTGGAGCTGGGGGCTCTCCCCAGGGACCCCCTGCTCTGGCTCCCTGCCAGCTGTGGGAGGGCAGGACAGAGCAGGGACAGGGACCTGCTGCCTGTTTCTTTGGAGGATGCTCCAGGCAGAGCAGGATTCTGCTCCTGGCATTGGGGCATAGGGGGCTGGCCCTGCCCTGCTTGGCCTGGGGGGTCTCGTGGTTCCTCCCCCAGGCTGGAGGTCCGGGGACAAACCCTCAGAAAGGGCTGGTGGCCTTTTGGGCTGGCTCTGGGCTGGCTCTCCCATGGGACTGGGGCAGGATCCTGGCCCATCTGTGCCTGAGTTCCCGGGAGGGGAGCGGGGAGGTGCCGGCCCGTGCATGGCCTGCAGGGAGTGGGGCAGGAGCACCCAGGGCATGACAGCTGTGGGAGCACCCACACTCTCCTTCCTGCCTTTCCCAGAAACCCCCCCAGCAGCACAGGCTGCTCCCAGGGGGGCTGTGCCCCAGTTCCAGCCCAGTTTGGGGAGGAAGGGCGGGGGGGCTGGTGCTGGAGGTCCCTGCTCTGATATCCACGTGGATTTCCCTGTGCTGTGGGGCTGGAGCTGGGAACTGCTGGGGTGCAGCAGTGTCCCCTGTGTGTGAGCTCTGGCTGCAAGAGCACTGTGGGCACAGCAGGGTGGGAGCTGGGGACTGGCAGCATCCCCAGGCTCCTCCTGGCAGCGCTGCTGGAAGTGGCACCTGGAGCTGACGTGTTTTTGGGGAGCTCTGCGCTTGTCAGGGCTCATCCCACCCCACACCCGGCCAGGAAGGGCCGGCGTGGGTCCCTCCCTGCCCTTCCCCACCAAGAGTCCCCTGGGATGTCCTCATGCTCATCCCTGCGCTCCCAGGGCTGGGCTGAGCCTCCTCCAGCAGGAGCTGTGGGGCCCTGGCTGAGCTGGGGTCAGGCTGGCTCTGGGTGCTGCCCTGTGTGCGTCGTTGGTGTCCCCACCCATGGCCCCATCCATGGGCCCATCCATGGCCCCATCCATGGGCCCATCCATGGCCCCCTCCGTGTCCCTGCATGCGTGTGACGTGCTGCCCCGTCAGCACCGTGGCTTTGGGTGGAAATAAAGCACTGAGTATTTTTGTGAGCTCTCGGCAAACTCCACATCCACACCGCTCCCAGCGGCACGGCCAGCACATCCCAGCCCGTCCCAGGACCCCAGGCCAGGGTGGGAGCTGGAGTGGGATGCAGGACATGGACCCTGGGAACTGGGACTGGGATGTGGGATGTGGATCCCAGATGTTGAAGCTGGGGTGTGGGATGTAAATCCCTGGGGTTGGGGCTGGGATGTGGGATGTGGATCCCGGGTGTTGAAGCTGGAATGCGAATCCTGGATGCAGGATGTGATCGCTGGGGTGTGGATTCCGGCCCCTGGCTGGGCTGGGGCTGGGATGTGGGACATGGCTCCGGGGTGCTGGATGACGCCAGGGAAGGCTCAGCCAGGCTGGGAGCCAGCCAGGATCCGGGCTGGAGGTGTGGGACTCCCGGGCTGAGCCCACCCCGCAGCTGGCGGCCGCTCCCCGCCCAGCCCCGAGAGCCGCTGGCTTGGCTGCGGATCCTGCAGATCCTGTGGATGCTGCGGATCCTGCACATCCTATGGATGCTGCGGGTCTGGGGGCCGGCACAGCCCCGGGGCGGGACCTGGAACCAGGAGGGCTGGGATGGCACTGCCGGGGTCCGGTCTGGGAAGCTGCCGGGGGCTCGGTTCTCCCTGCCCCGGCCGTGCTGGGGCCCTGCCCTCGCTGGGGCCGCGCCGGGAGCAGCTGGGAGGGGACCGGCCATGAGCTCATCCCGCCGTGCCGGGGCAGGGCTGTGTCCCACTCGCGGCATCCCACGGTCCCCACCTCGTCCCAGCATCCGCTTCTGCCCTGGAACCCACCGGGGCGGCACCGCGGAGAGCAGGACACGGCCCTGGGGACACCCCACAGTGGGAGAGGACACGGCCCTGGGGACACCCTACAGTGGGAGAGGACACGGCCCTGGGGACACCCCACAGTGGGAGCGGGACACGGCCCTGGGGACACCCTACAGTGGGAGCAGGATGTGGCCCTGAGGACACCCCACAGTGGGAGCGGGACACGACCCTGGGGGCACCCTACAGTGGGAGAGGACACGGCCCTGGGGACATCCTAGAGTGGGAGCAGGATGTGGCCCTGGGGACACCCTACAGTGGGAGCAGGATGTGGCCCTGGGGACACCCTACAGTGGGAGCAGGATGTGACCCTGGGGATCCCCGCAGTGGGAGCAGGACGTGGCCGTGGGGGTCCCCGCAGTGGGAGCAGGACATTTGGTTTGATCCCCGCGGATTTGGTGCAGCCGGGACCCCCCAGCCCGCTGTTGTGCAGCCCCCGGGGCCGGGCTGGGGCCGTGTCCCCTCGCCGTGGGTTTCCCCAGGGTGGGGGTCCGGAGGGGCTTTGCCCCGGCCCCGGGGCTGCCCCAGGCGGGGCCATGGGAGGGGCCGTGGCCGGAGCCCCCCCGCCTGCGGCTCCCTCGCCCACGCCGGCCCCCGGCAGCCGCGGCTCCGGCCGGGAAGCGGAGCAGGGAACAAAGGCGGCTTGTGGCGGACTCCGGGTCTCTGCCCTTCCTGCAGGAAGGCCCCGGGGCCGGACAAGGGGCCCGTGTCCCGGCACTGGGGCCCTGCCAGCCCCCCCGGATCCGGCCGCCCGCCAGCACGTGCCGGGGGGGCTGCGAGGGGCTGAGAGCGGCCGGGGATGCCGCCGGTCCCTCCCTGCCACCATCGGCAGCCACCGGAGCCGGGGACCCCCAGGACACCCCTGGGCGTGGGGACACGGGGCTCTGCCCTCACCCGCTGCCCCGGAGGCAGCACCAGAGCCAGAGTGGCCCAGGGCTCCCAGGGAGGGAACCCTGCTCGTGTGCCCACCCCTGCAGCGTCCCCATCCCATGTCCCCATTCCCACCCAGTGCAATGGCCCCCTGGCCACCTCCTGCAATGTCCCATTCCTGTCCCTTGCAATGTCCCCAAGCCTCCCGGGAGGGCTCAGCTGGGCACAGGGATGGAGGCGGTCAGGGCTGGCCATGGCAGGGACACCCCAAAGCTTCCCCGGCCGTGGTTCCCTCTGGGCAGAGACCCCCAGCAGGAACCAGGAGCACCCTCAGCTTGGCCTGGCAGGGTGAGGGGTCCTGCCCAGCTCGGGACGGGGGCACCAGTGTCCCCCCAGGGAGTGTCCCCACGCCTGGGGAAGGTGGAGAGCACAGGAGAGCACAGGACACAGGGGAAACGGGCAGGTCTTTATTTCGGAAGCAGCTCGGGGGCCAGCTGGTTACAGGAGAGTCCCGCTGCCCTGTGGAGCTCCAGCACAGGAATTCCCTGCTCCGGCTGCACCAGCTCTGCTCGCCACAGGGCCGGACATCCCCAGTGTGGGGGTCACCCCACACAGCCCCCGGGAGCCCCTGGCATTGCCCCTGCAGCAGGACAGGGCCGTGCCGGGGCTGTGCCAGTGAAATGCTCCGGGGTGGGCACACAGAGGCCCGGGGGTCCCCCCACGCCCCTGCTGGTGCAGGGGTGGGGATGGCAGGTCCCCGTGGGGTGCTCAGGGCAGGAGCAGGTTCGGCCACCCCGGGCACCCCCTTCTCAGGAAGCATTGCCGTGCCAGGGCCGGAGAGGCGTCACCCAAAGGAGTGCCGACAGCCAGGGCTGGGGGGCCCGTGGGGCCAGGGGGGTCCTGAGGGCTGGGGGAGCCCCGGTGCCCCTGGGGCAGGCGGCCAGTTAGTGCAAACAAGGTCTGTATTATTAAAGCTGGTGGCTTTGGGCTGGTGGCCCCGGTCCCCCCGAGGCTCGGGGAGCAGCGGGGCGGGCGGGGGGCACGTGGTGTTTGGGGGGCACGTGGTGTTCGGGGGGCACGTGGTGTTGGGGGGGCAGCAGGGCCGGGGCAGGGCAGGATTGTCTCTCGCCCGCCCGTCACAAGAGGACACAGGGCTTCTTGGGCTTGGCCGGGGCGGGGTTGAGCACGGCCCGCACGGCCTCGGTGAACACATCCTTGATGCCCTCCTGGTTGAGCGCCGAGCACTCCAGGTACTTGACGGCGCGGATCTGCTTGCAGAGGCTGATGCCCTGCTGGGTGGTGATGGGCGCCTGGTTCTGCTCCTTGAGCCGCTTCATGGTCTCGGGGTTGTTCCTCAGATCCTTCTTGGTGCCGACGAGCAGGATGGGCACGCTGGGGCAGTGGTGGCACACCTCGGGGTACCACTTGTGCTTGACGTTCTCGTAGGAGGGCGGGCTGGCGATGGAGAAGCAGATGATGAAGACGTTGGTCTGGGGGTAGGAAAGCGTCCGCAGGCGGTCGTACTCCTCCTGGCCGGCCGTGTCCCACAGGTTTAAGTTTATAGTCCTGCCGTCCACCGTGTTCTGGGCGCTGTAGTTGTCGAACACGGTGGGGATGTACTCCTTGGGGAAGGCGTTGGTGGTGTAGCAGATGAGCAGGCAGGTCTTCCCCACCGCCCCGTCACCCACCACCACGCACTTGATGCTCTGCATCCCGGCGTCCTGGCGTCCCTCACGTCCCCCTCAGCAGCCTGCGGGGAGGGAGAGGGTCAGGGATGGCTGGGGCTCAATCACCCCCCACCAAGGGCCAGAGGGGGCAGAGGGGTCACACTCAGCTCACCCTTGGTTCCCCTTCCAACCCACAGCCCAGATGAGCTTCCTGGCCCGGCACATCCCCCCAGCAGCTCCCAAGGTGTGCAGAGACCCCCCAGTGGGGACCCGCCTGCCCTGACCCCGGGACAGCACCTGTGCCACCGTGGCTGGTGTGCACAGGGACCACACTGCCCCAGGGCGGTGTGTCCGTGCCAGCCAGGCTGTGGCAGCATCCTGTGCTGTGCTGTGCCCCTGGCCTGGACCGGGACAGCAGGGGCCGGGCAGGGAGCAGGGGCAGGGCTGGGCTGTGGCAGCGTGTGGGACATCACCACGTGGGACATAACCCTGTGGGACATCACCACGTGGGACATCACTGTGTGGGACATCACCCTGTGGGACATCACTGTGTGGGACATCACCCTGTGGGACATCACCCTGTGGGACATCACCACGTGGGACATCACTGTGTGGGACATCACCCTGTGGGACATCACCACGTGGGACATCACTGTGTGGGACATCACCCTGTGGGACATCACCCTGTGGGACATCACCACGTGGGACATCACCACGTGGGACATCACTGTGTGGGACATCACCACGTGGGACATCACCGTGTGTCCCAGCCCCAGTCCTGCCCACACCGAGTGGGGCCAGGGCGGGTCCTGGCGGGGCAGAGGCTGGTGTCCGCTCCGGCAGCTGTGTTTATCCCCGATCCCGGCGCATTTCCCTTCCTCAGGTTCCCTCTGCAATTCCCATTAAGGGCCGCATCCTGCTCTCCTTCCTGCTGCCGAGCCCAGCCCAGCTGAGGCAGGGACACCACACAGAGCTGGGCAGGAGGGTGCCCACCCCTGGGGCTGGCAGCCCCTTTCCCACTGGGGTCTGGCACTGGCAGCTGGTGCCCACTGGAGGGATTCCGGTGGGAAGGCGGGAGCCCCGGCTCATGTGGCACCACCATGGGAGGGAGCAGAAGTGCCAGGGCAGAGAAGCTGCAGTCCCAGAGCCCCGGGCTGGGGGTCCCCCTCCCCCAGAGCCCCCCGGGGCTGCAGGGCAGGGAAGGGGGGATGGGGCCGAGCCCCTGCCCCCTCGGATGGGGAAGTCGCTCTTCCTCTTCCTGGCCTGACACGCGGCTTCCTGCGCGAGGCTGGGCCGTGACCCCCGCCCTGCCCGGCCACCGACACCCCGCCGGGCCTCAGTGTCCCCTGCAAACCCCCTGCCACGGCGGGGCATCCCTGACCCTCAGCGTGGGAACGGGAGCGGCAGGGCCGGCGCAGGGTCCCCAACCCCGGCAGGAAGGCGCTTGTCCGGCAGGATCCCGGGGGGGTCACAACAACCCCCTGCTCTCGGCCTCTGGTTTGGGAGGAAACTCAGCCTGCAGGTTTCCTCGCACCAGTTTGCACCAGTGCAGTGCCCCAGGGCCTGGGGGGCTCAGCCCGGGGCAGGCACAGGCAGCCCCTGGCAATCCAAGGTCACCAATGTCCCCAGCACCCACGGGCACCCCAAGGTCACCACCCCAAGGTCACCAGTGTCCACACAGGGACCCCACGGCCCCTGTTTGCCTGCTGGGCAGCCATCCCACAGCACACACACTCAGGGGCTCAGCTGAGTGTCCCCACTGCCCCCAGTCTGGGGTCCCCTGGCTGCCAGGACGGGCTGGGGGTGGGACACTGGGGATCCCCCCAGTCTGGGGTCCCCCAGCTGCCAGGACAGGCTGGGGGTGGGACACTGGGGATCCCCTGGATTGGGGCAGTGTGTCCTGGGACCCAGCAAGGGTCACCCAGCTGAGGGGGGAGTAGAGGTGTCCTGAAGCAGCCCCAGACCCCAGGACAGGGAGGGTGGGGTCAGCTGGGCAGCAGCCCCTGGGGGGGGGGCACGGGGAAGCCACCGTGGCCAGAAGTGGGGTGGGGGGCAGCTCTCCCAGGGCACAGGGACAGGGACAAAGCAGTGCCCCCCTGCCCACAGCTCCCCATCCCTCGGGGAGAAATGTGACCCCCCAGCACCAGCCGTGGCCTTGTGACGATCCCAGAGAGGGACATGGCCAACACTGGTCACCCCAAACCCAAACCCTGCACCCCAAACTGGCCACTGGGATCCTGGGATGAGCTGGCACCCAGCGGGCACCATCCCCATCCCGGGAAAGGCCCGGGCCGAGTCAGCAGGGCTGAGGAAGGGGATGGGGCACATGAGGAAATGCTCGTGCCCATGAGAGCATCGCTGTGGGGAAAGGGAGAGGAGGGAGAGAAGGAGGAGGAGGAGGAGGGGACAGCAGGCAGGGAGCCACTTCTCCATCACCCAGCGCCTCTGGGGCTGTGGAACCCCAGGGTGGCCCCAGGTTTGTCACCAGCACCCAGCAAACATGGGCACACACGGTGCCCGTGGGGGGGGCCGTGGTGGGACCCCAGTGCTCACACAGGAGGGTTTGGGCACTGCCAGCACCAGGGATGAGGTGCCAGTGGCACGAGGAGGGGACCTGCAGGCACGGCCGTGCTGCCCACGCTCACAGGGCGAATGTGAGTGTGCCCCCAGCCCTCCCCCCGGGCCCCCCTGCTGCCAGCTCTGCTCCCGGCACCAGGCCAGCTCTGTTCTCCCAGGAAACCCACGGCAGCACCACCTTTAACCCCTTCTGCCCCCCCGGGAATGTGGGGTACAGGAGGTGTCGTGGGGCTGAGGGGCACAGCCCACGGGGGGCACAGCCCGGGGGGGGCACAGCCCAGGGGGGGCACCTGCCCCTTCCCAGCCCCACGGGAGGGGACCCAGAGGAGGCAGAGTTGGAGCAGGGAGGGGGCTCAGCACCCCGACCCCAGCGGGACACCCCACACCCAGAGATTTGGGTGCTGGGGGGAGGCTGTGGGTGTGCACAGTGATCCCCCCACTGCCCCTCTCCCCGGGACGGGAAAAGAGACTCATCTCTTCTCCGGCAGAAAGGGGAAGCAAAACCCTCTGTCAGTGCTCCCAGCCGGGGCAGCCCCCGGGGGTTTCCACCGGGGGAGCAAAGCAGCCGCTCCCGTGGGGTCCCCTCCCACTGCCAGCGCCGTCCCACGGCCCCAAACCTGTCCCCACCTCCCCAGACTGACCCTTCAGCCCCCAGGAGGCACCTCCTGCCCCACAGCCCCCCCGGCACACCCCACACCACAGAGCCCATGCTGGGCCCCACCTGGGGCACCTCACCCCCCACCTGGGGCACCTCACCCCCACCTGGGGCACCTCACCCCCACTGTGCCCCCTGAGCCCCACCCTGTGCCCCCCACCCTCCCCAGACACCCCTCCCTGGCCGGCGGGTCCCTCCTGGACAGACAGACGTGCCCAGGCCCACGTGGGGCCGGGGGTCCCCACCCTGGTCCCCACCCTGGTCCCCGGGGTCCCTCCTGCCCCGGGGGGGGAGGGCACAGCGCGGCCCCCCCGGCACTGCCCCAGCTCAGCAGCACAAAGGGAATTAATGAGATCACTGAAAGCTCTAAATCCCAAGCAGGGACCCCCAGGGGGTCCATGGCCAGGGGGGACCCTCGAGGCCCCCCCAGCTCTGCCGTGGTGGCTAAAATAACCTCCCTGCTGAGTCGGAGGGTTTTGATTTCCCTCATTTTCCAGCTGTCGTGACTAATTTCCTCATTTTATTTCCCTCCCAGGCTGGGCCCTGCTCTGTCCCTCAGCCTCTGCCCCGGGCACTGCCAAAGCTCTGCAGCTCTGGGACCGGAGCTGGGGCCAGACCCCCCAGGGGAATGTGGGGACCCCCAAGGTCCTCAGCCCGGCCACTGCTCCTGGCTGGCAGTGGGGGGATCCTGGGATGGATGGATGGATGGATGGACGGATGGATGGATGGATGGAGAGATAGTGGATGGAGGGAGGACGGAGGAATGGTTGGGTGGATGGATGGATGGATGGATGGATGATGGATGATGGATGGATGGATGGATGATGGATGCATAGATGGGGGTTGGATGGACAGGTGGATAAAGGATGGGGAGAGGATGGATAGAGGGTAGATGATGGACATGATGAATGATGGATGAGTTGGATGGATGCAGGATGGATGGATGGAGGGGTGGGTGGATAGTGGGGGTTGGACGAGATGGATGATGGATGATATGGGTGGATGGAGGATGCATGGAGAGATGGATG
>NW_020885064.1:95914-97453 GCF_003945725.1 Corapipo altera | reverse complement strand
CCCACGGGACCACCCCGAGCGGGGACCTGCAGCCCCCGGGGCCGGGCTGGGAGCAGAGACCCTCGCCCGGCTGCCTGGCCCCGACCCCGGCCCCCACCCCGGCACTCACCCGTGACCCCACCTAGGACACAGCCCACCGGGGGCTCCCTGGGGACATGGGGGTGACCCCCCCGCCCTCGGGCTGCCTCGGGGTCGGGGTGAGGATCGGGTGGGGGCACAGTGGGGACCAGCTGCCCAGGGGGGCCTGGGGCCACCCTGCTGCATCCCGAGGGGGCACAGGGGGTCCTGGGCTACTGTGGGGGCAGAGCCCCCTGAGCACAGCCTTGTCCTGCTGGGTCAGGGCCAGGGGAGCCCCAGGTGCTCTGAGAGTTCCCACAAGGGCTGAGACCCCCAAGCTGGGGGTCCCCATAAGGGCCAGGCCTCCCCCACAGAACCCATAGCCTTTGGAGGTCCCTGGGGCAGGAGGGGCTCGTGGGGGTCACTGGGGGCTGGAGGGGAACTGTTCCCTGGGGAGTGAGTGGCCTGTCCCTGTCCTCATCCTGGGGTCTGCAGGTGTGGGACCCCCTGCCCTGTCCCCCCCACCAGCACAGGGGACCAGGACTGGGACCCAACTGGGGACCCCTCAGCGTGGAGATCCCCAGCCCTGTGTCCTAACCTGGGCACTGCCGTGGCCGGGGGTCCCTACGGGGTGCCTGCCCTGCAGCCTGGGACCCCCATCCCACATCCTGGGACCCCCATCCCGCATCCTGGGACCCCCATCCCCCATCCTGGGACCCCCATCCCACATCCTGGGACCCCCATCTCGCATCCTGGGACCCCCATCCCCCATCCTGGGACCCCCATCCCCCATCCTGGGACCCCCATCCCCCATCCTGGGGCACCTGGCTGATGACAGGCACCCCCTCCGGGGACAAGAGTGACTTCTTGGAGCAGCCAGGCCACGGTGGGACAGGGTGTGACCTTCCCGTGCCCCCCATGGGCTGGTGGGCTCCGGGCACGGGTGGCACCGGTGCAGTGATGGCACCGGGAGGGCGAGGCCCTGGAGGTGTCACAGCTCTGGGGCGGTGCCGAAGTGTCCCCGGCCCCGATGTGAGTGACAAACCACGTGGCTGGGCGTCAAAACAGCTCTGCCCAGTGAGACGGGGCGCTCTGAGGGCTCGGGGTGCTCTGATAATGCGGGGTTCTCTGAGGAGTTGGGGTGCTGTGATGTTTTGGGGTGCCCCGATGAGCCCAGGGTGCTGTGACAGTGGGGTGCAGTGACAAAGTGGGGTGCAGTGGCGGTCCCGTGGTGCTGTGGTGGTCCCATGGTGCTGTGTCAGTGGGGTGCTGTGGGTCCGTGGTGCTGTGTCAGTGGGGTGCTGTGGGTCCGTGGTGCTGTGGGTCCGTGGTGCTGTGGGTCTGTGGTGCTGTGTCAGTGGGGTGCTGTGAGTCCGTGGTGCTGTGTCAGTGGGGTGCTGTGGGTCCGTGGTGCTGTGGGTCCGTGGTGCTGTGGGTCCGTGGTGCAGTGGGTCCGTGGTGCTGTGTCAGTGGGGTGCTGTG
>NW_020885064.1:72636-95814 GCF_003945725.1 Corapipo altera | reverse complement strand
GTGGGTCCGTGGTGCTGTGACAGTGGGGTGCTGTGGCAGTGGGGTGCTGTGGGTCCGTGGTGCTGTGGGTCCGTGGTGCAGTGGGTCCGTGGTGCAGTGGGTCCGTGGTGCTGTGGGTCCGTGGTGCTGTGGGTCCGTGGTGCTGTGGGTCCGTGGTGCAGTGGGTCCGTGGTGCTGTGGGTCCGTGGTGCTGTGGGTCCGTGGTGCAGTGCCAGCCCGCGGGGCCGGGGTGCCGTGTCTCCCCCCCCCGGACTCGATGCGGGTCCGGGTCACCCATCCAGGCCCCGCCCGGGCCCGGCCCTGCTGAGCTTCCCCGCCCGCTGTGGCCGCCAGGGGGCGCTGCGCCACAGCGGCGCGCGCGGGTGGGCGGTAGCGGGGGGCGTGGTCGCGCGTCCGCCCCCGGCTGGTCCCGCCCCTCGGTGGGCGCGGTGCGATTTGGCCCCGCCCCCCGTGGGCGCGCGGGGCGGTGCCGGGGCCGGGTGCACCTCACGGCGGGCGAGACCACTGCGATCGCCCGGGGGGGGGCGGCGGGGCTGTCTCAGCGCTCACGCAGCGGCGGTTCCGGGCGGCACCGTTGCGAGAAGGCGGAGGGTGGACGGAGAGGGCCGGGGAAGGGTTAAGGGAGAGAGAGGAGCGGGGCTGTCCCGGCAGAGAGGCGGGTGGCGAGCGGGGTTATCCCGGAAAGAGCCCGCCGTGCGCGGGGCGATTGGGGCTGTCCCGGGAGGTACCACTGCGGCGGGGGGGCCGCGCTGGGAGAGCCCACTGCGGGCGGGGGGGGCCGTTCCGGTACGCGGAGCGCGGCGGAGCTGCGGCGGTGCCGGGATAGCGGGATCGCCGCGACCTGCGGGAGCGCCGGGATAAGCGGGACCCGCGGCCCGGGCCCATGCCGAGCGGCAGCTGACGGCGGCGGGCACGCGGAAATGGAGCGGCGGCCGGGCCGGGCCGTGCGGGCGCTGTGCGGCCTCTCCCTCGTCCTGCTGCTGCTGCCGCCGCATCCCGGGAGCGCCGAGCGGGCCCCCGGATCGCACCTGGACGACACGGCCATCGCAGGTGAGACCCGCCGGCACACCCGGGACAGCCCCGCCCCAGCCCCGCTTTGGGGCCATTCCGCGGGGATTTGGGCAAATCGCGCGCGGAGCCCCCGCTGACCCCGGGCCGGGACCCGCGGGGCTCCGGGGGCCGCAGCGCCCCGTGTTTGTTGTCGCGGCGGCTCCGGCGCCGGGGCCGAAAGTTTTACATTCCAGCCCCTTTGGATCGTCGGGCCCGTCCGGGCGCAGTCGCATCACCCGGGATTTGGGGTTGTTGGCGTTGTTTCACCTGTTCGCGGGTCTGGCAGGGAGCCGTTCCGAAATCCCGGTGTTTTAGGCTGTGTTAAGCCACGTTCCCAGGTGCGGGACGTTCCTGGGTTCGTGTCCCCCCGCCCCGGGGACGGAGCGGTTCCCACCTGAGGAGCTCAGGTAGCAGAGCCCTGACTCCCGGCTGTTCTGTATCCCCTATTCCCATCCCCTCCGCCCCAAAACCACCCCCATTCCAGCCAAAAAGGCCGGAGAGCCGAGCCCCTGGGGATTTTCCCCCTGGAGCCCGGCTCTGGCTGGGAGCCGGGGACACCTCCGTGGGCTCCGCGTCCTTGTGACAGTCCCCGAGGTCAGCGCTGGAGCCCGGTCCGTGAGTCCTGCTGGGAGCTTTGGGAGCAGGACGGGAATCCGCGGGGGTCCTGCACCCCCCTGAGCCGCGTCCCTGCAGGTGAGGGGGCCGGGAAGGGTTCTGGAGAGGGATTCTGGAATGGGATTCAGCTCCCAGGAAGCCAAAACACCGAGCGCCACGTGCTGCTCAGCCCCCGGGAGGCTCCGAGCCCCCGCCGCCGGCATCCAGAGGATCCCACCTGGGTGCTTGGGCAGGAGAAAAGGTGCTGAGCAATTCCAGACCCTCGTTTCGGTGCTGTGTTGGGCGAGGCAGCAGCTCTCCAGGCTGGAGCTCAGGGAGGGATTTGGGGTGCAGGGCAAGGGGCAGGTGTTAGGATGAAAGACCCCGGGAAGGGTTTGGCTTTGTGAGCAAAACTGGGTGGTGGGAGCAGGGCAGGGAGCAGGCCCTGGAGCCGTGGTGGCAGCAGGAGGACCGGGATCGGTGCGTGATCCCGGGGTTGCTCCGGGATGGGCTCTGTGACTGTTTTCTGTGCCCGTGAGAAGGGGCTCCTTGTCCCCTCTCCGTGTGCTCCGAGGCGCTCGGGCCAGTTCACATCCAGTCTGCTCCACTAAGGAAACTGGATCTCTGCAGTCCTTTCTGAAGCGAGGTTTGTGCCTCCAAGGAATTTCCAGCGGAGTTATTTTTGGAGGCCCTGCAGAAGTGTGGCAGCCCGGGTGATTCAGCTGCTGGCTCTGCTTGGGCTGCGAGCGGAGGCAGCGCCGGGCCGGCAAGGAGCCCCGGGGTCGGGTCCGGCAAGGAGCCCCGGGGTCGGGTCCGGCAAGGAGCCCCGGGGTCGGGTCCGGCAAGGAGCCCCGGGGTCGGGGCCGGCAAGGAGCCCCGGGGTCGGGGCCGGCAAGGAGCCCCGGGTCCTCGCCCGGGAGCAGCCCCGGTCCGGGCTCCAGTGAATCCCCCGGACGGGCTGTTCCCGCAGGACAGGTGCTTTTGGTCACTGCTGGTTTTCCCAGCCGTGTTCTGTGGTCGCTGCTGGGTGTCCAGACCTGCAAGGCGATGGTGCCAGGTTTGGAGCCCCGGACGTGCAGAGGAGGGGTTTGTGTCCCCGGGTTTGTGTCCCTTGCTCCGTGTCCCTCCCGGGGCAGCCGGGCAGGTCCGAGGGGCTCCTTCCCTCCGCTCCCACCGCTCCCCGTGTCCTCTGGGGTCTCTCGGCCCTTTGCTCTGGAGCTTTTGGAGTTGGGAGCAGGGGATGTTCCCGGCTGGCTCAGCAGCCGCCTTTCCCCGTGTTTTCCCTGGAAGCAGAACGAGCCGGGGCGAGAGGCAGAGGTGGGTGTCGGACGGCGTTTTGAAAGCGAAAGTGCTCGTTTTTGACACACTTTCTGAGGTGCTGGGTATTTTTCTTTAACCGGCGTTGCACGATTGTAATGATGAAATATCGGCAGCGGCCGCTTTTCCCTGGAACCAGGGAAGCGTTTGCAGAGGGCGGGAGCCTGAGCTCGGGGGCTGCCGAGATCTCCCTGCGAGCTCAGGGGATGCAGCAGCGGGTTTTATGGAGGGTCAGGGGGTGATCCCGGTCCCTCAGAGACTCTTTTTATACGCAGGAGTTTGACGCGGGCAGTTTTATCCGTGCGGGAGAATCAGAGTTGGTGACTGAACCCCGGGGAAAATCAGATTTTTCTCCTGGCTTTGACTCACTCAGAGGCGAGTCGAGGGCTTTAATCTTTCATCTCTAATCTTTTCCTGCCGAGATCAGATTGAAGTTTGGTTCCACTCGGCAGCGCAGGAGCCATTTCACAAGGCAGAGAGGCTGAGACAGAGGAGGAGGGGGTTGGAGCCAAGAGCAGCCACGAGGGCCCTCTCCCAGCAGGCAGGGTTTGCCCCAGTCCCAGGTTTGGGAAGCTCCCGGTGCTCTCACAGGATGTGTGACCGTCCCACACCTCATTGTTTTCACCCGCCCCTGGTTATTTTTAGCCAGAATTTGTCAGGCCACAGCCCGGCCCCGGGATCTTTTCACACCCCCTAAAAGGGGCAAACGAGGTTCCTGGGGGACAAACTGGACTTTCAGGGATCTTTTTTTTCCTCCTTCCACTCACTGTAGTGGGGCTGCTGCCCAAGCCAACCAGGTTTTGTTTATTTTTCTGGTCGTTGTGAGAACATCCTCGGGGATTGTGTCAAACACTTTGCACAGAACTTTTAGGTGGGTTTGGATCAAAAGTTTTAAATTCCATCTCATTTAAGATATTAAGGTGCTCAGGGGCCTCTTCCTCATTAAGTCACATCAGCTGTGAGCAGTTTCCTGGGATCTAAGGTGATTCTTGTTTTCCTTGTTTGCCCTCTGTGCAGCCCAGCACAGGTGGGCACCCTCAGGTGGGGCTTCAGGTGTGTTTGTAGGAGATCCAAGGAAAACTGGCTGTGAAGGGGCAGGGATCTGCATGACTGGGATCCACTCCTGGTTCCTTTAGGGGTGACACCTTCCACCTACAGACAGATCCAGAGCCACCTCCAAGCAATCATATGGAAGTGCTGCCCTGAGCCTTATTTCATTTTCTGTGGAATTCCTTCCTGTGGTCTTGCATCCCTATGGATGAAGGGCTGTGTCTCCACGCTCTGCCTGTGCTGGGGGAGGTCTGGGCTCTCAGATCAGGGATCTTAGTGTGGGTTTTTCCTGTCTCTGTCTCCTGCAAGTCAAGGGATGGGCTTTGGATGGTGTGTTGGGATTGAGGCATTTTTGGGGAGACGTGGAGCTCGTGTGCTGGGGGCTGGTGGGGGCTGGACCCTCTGCTGCAGGGATGGGACAGGCTTTGGTGGCTTTTCCTTATGCCAAGCAGCTCTTCTTTCCCTTCCTTTCTCCTTCTCCCTGCCCTGTTTGCTGCTCCCCTGTGTTGATTCCTGAATCATATTTGCTCTTGTTCAAGTGGTTTAGAACACAGGTTACAAAAATAACCAGAGTGTATCCAAAGAAAACCTGGAGAGCCGTGCCCAGGGCTATTTCTGTGTTTGCCTGGAGCACCTGGAGCTGCACTTAAACCCACAGAACATCCCACTGGACACAGTCCAGCATGGGGAGGGGGGGCTGCAACCACAGCCTTTGAACTGGGCATTAATTCCCGAGGGGGAAACACTCCTTTCTGGGGGAGGACACTGTGCCCAGGCACTCTGGTCGAGCACTCCTGTCCTTGCCATCCCAGGCCCCGGGGGTTAACTGGAGGTGAATCCTTCACTGCTAAACCTTGGAAAGTGATGGGTTTGGACTCGTGGCACCTGAGCAGGACCAGGCCTCAGCAGAGCCTTTGGAAGCTCGGTGATGCATCATCCTGCAGGGTGGGAACGGGGCTGGTTCTCCTCCATCTCCCGGTTTCAGCGCTCCCGTCACGGAGGGATCGTGACGCTGGTGCAGCTCCTCCGTGGTGCCGGTGTGCGTCACCCGCCCCTGTGCCAGGAGCCACGGCTCTGCCCTGTCCCTGTGCCAGAGCCACACACTCCATGGGCTGCAGGGAGCAGGATGCTGGAGAGGCAGCCTCTGGAAAGGGGCTGACTGCTGGAGGCAGGGGGTTGGATAAAATCCGTGGTGTTTGCTGAGACACCGCTGTCGGTGGGAGGTTGGGCTCGACGCTCTTGGAGGTCTCTTCCAACCTCCAGCATTCCAGGATTCTGTGATCTGGCTGCTCTCTGAGCTCAGTGCCCCCCTCCCTGTGCTGTGGGAGCAGAACCAGGGCAGGATTTCATCCCGATATTCCTGTGCTGGGAACCTCCAAGCCCTGTCCTGGATCACAGCCCCGGGAGGTGCACAACGACCTGCCTTGTCCCAGCACACCCTCCCTGCAGCAGCTCCTGCAGCTCTCCCTGCTTTGATAGAACACTTCCTAAAGGAGCTTTTGCCTCCAGGACTGGAAGGACTGTGCAGTTGAATTAACCCTGTCAGGTGTGCACGGTCACTGAGCAGGACTCACATCTGTGACTGGCGGCTTCGGGCTGGGCAAGGGAGGGAGAGCAGTTGTGAGAATACTTGGAAAAGCCTGCCAGGAAACAGGCCCTGTTCTTCCCCAGCTCGGTTGGAAGCCACAGTGGATTGCACAGCCTTGGGAATGAAACTCATCTCGAGGAATTGCCATTCTGAGAGGTGCAGGAACTGTGTTTTGGCAGCAAACCGTGGCCTCGTGGAGGAGGAGGAGGAGCAGGGCTGGCTGGGCAGCAGTGGGAGTGCTGGGCGCCTCCTGCTCATTCCCTTCCCTGCTGGGCCCGGGAACGTGGAGCAGTGCTCAGCTGGATCACAGAGGGGATTTTAATTGAATTTCTTGTTAGATTATTTATTTACCCCTTTGCACAGCAGCTCTCTGCAAGCCCCCAGTGCCCCTTGGGTGGTCCCTTCCAACAGGAGCAGTGCAGGGGGAGCTGGAGGGAGCTGGGCCTTTCCTTGGGGGGGCAGGGATACACCTACCCATGTGGGAAGTCCAAGGCAGCAATCCCCCTGTCTGCAGTTTCCTCTCAGGAGGGGATGGAGCAGTAAATGTGTGATGGAGGAGCCTCCTGACGTCACTTAATCTGGGATGCCTTGATGATCTTGGAGCAGAACCTCATCCCAAAGGGTGGAAGAAGGGAAAGGAATTTACTTTTCTGTTGCCTGCAGAAAAGCTGTGGGCTGCCTGGGTATGTTGGTACACTGTGATTCCAGGTGAGGGCTCTTCCCTTCTCCTCCTCCAGGCATGGGAATGATCTCTGGTGACAGTACAGGGGAGCTGTATTATCCTTCAGAGAGTTGTGGTTCATGATCTGCCCAGTTTTGGGTGAGGGAAGGGAAGTAAAAGGCTCTCCTGGTGTAATTCCATGTAGATTTGGCCTTGGCAGGGGCTGCCCAGGGAGGTTTGGAGTACCCAGCCCTGGAGGTGTCCCAGGAAGGCCTGGCCGTGGCACTCAGTGCTCTGGGCTGGGGGACAAGGTGGGGATGGGGCCCAGGGGGGATCCATGGGCTGGGAGGGCTTTTCCAGCCTCAGGGATCCTGGGATTCCATGATTTGTTAGTTTAAAGGCTGTTTCTGTGAGCAGGTGGTTGAAAAGGAGCCGTTTTCCCCGAGGTTATCCCTGTGCTCCTGGAAATCCTGCTGCTGGTCCTGCTGGGAGCTGTGCTGGTGGCTCCTGTCCCACCGTGGCTCTCCAGGGTCAGTGCCAGGCTTGGACACCTTCAGCTGCTGGACTGTGCCCAGCCTGGCATTCTGCTTCTCAGAGCCCTAATTACACAGGCCAATTAGTGTAGAAAAAGCTGTTTCCTTCATTAATTAGCTTTGCTTTCAATCCAGAGAAGGGGAAATGAACTTTTGGGCAGGTGGAGCCAGCGGGAGAGCTGTGGTGCTTCCTGGGCAGCTCTGGGATTCCCACTGGAACTGCCTCTTTGGGAACTGGGGGGGTTCATTTTCCTGGGTGGTCTGGCTGGCTGGAGCCCCACTGTGGATACCTGCAGGGGCAGTGTTGGAACCTGCTGGAAACAGGACACTGGATGTTACCTGATGTCAGGTGAAGGTCTGGGAATCCCCCCAGCCTCAGGACCTGCTGCTTCCCCCTCCTGCCCTCAGGCCTTATTTGCTGCTGGAATTTGGGGGTGTTTTGTGTCCCTGAGCCATCTGCTCCCCTCCTGTGGCTGAGGGGAGGCTCTCTGGAGCACTTTAATTTTCCCTTGCCTTCCTTTCACCCAGTCCCTGCAGTCCTGCCTCACTTGGTTCCTGGCAGCTCCATGGCTCTGGCAGGGCAGTTTTAGGAGCTGATGCTGGAGACTCTTTGGTGATGCCATTCATTGCTCCATCACTCCTGCAGCACATGGGAGCTTTGAGCAGCTCCTGCCTCAAACTGAGCTTCTGTCAGGGCCTCCCCGCCCTCACAGCCAACAATTCCTTCCCAATATCCCATCTCTCCCTGCCCTCTGGCAGTGGGAAGCCATTCCCTGTGTCCTGTCCCTCCATCCCTTGTCTCCAGTCCCTCTCCAGCTCTCCTGGAACCCCTTTAGGCCCTGGAAGGGGCTCCAGGGTCTCTGCAATAATAATTACAGCACTGTGAATGATAAGGGTGCCAGGCAGGACTGTGCCCAGCTGATATATTTATTTTCCCTGGCAGTGCAGGCTGAAGTCCCCAGCCCTGCTCGGTGTCAGACCCTCAGAGCAGCAGAAGGAAATCCTTGGGGAACGACACGAATTTCTGCCCCTGAATTGTCCCTGTTTTTCTCCCCGTGAAACAGTACCGGGATGTTTGTTTGTTTGGATTATGGGCCTATTTTTAAGTAACCTATTTTTTCCCCTTTGGAAAAAGTATTAACTTGCTGCATGTCATGGACATCTGTGGAGTCTGACTTTGGGAACCACCAAGTGCTCCTTGGAAGTCTCTCACCAGCCTGAGTTGTTGCCCCTTTGGTAAAAATGTACATATTTTTCTTTATGTGTGTACACATTGCTGAGCTTTGCTGGAAGGGATGTTTTCAGGACCCACAGAGGCAAATCCAGCCTTTCCTGGGAAGTGCACTTTGTCCCACCCAGGAACTCTGCATCCCCTCACTTCCACCAGCCCTTCACCTCCTGTGGGGTTTGGGAATCCCTGAGCCCAGCAGTGCTCAGTGAGAGCAGCAGCCGTGCCCCTGGAAGGGAGGATGTTTGGAGGACACAACACACACGCTCTGCAGGAAAAGCTGCTGGTTTTGTAGCCCCCTGTTTGTTTTTCCCCGAAGGATGGAGTTGTGAGGTCAGTCCTTCCAGGTTTGGAGCTCTGGGGCCTGAAATTCGGCGCCCTTCTGGGAGGACAGGAACACAATAAACAGGAGAACTTGAGGAATGTTCCTCTTCTAGTTCCAAAGGAACAGCTTGCTGGTTGGAACAGCCTGCCCCTTCCCAGGCAAGGGAGGCTTTGGATTGCAGGGAAGGGAGGAATAATTCAGGATCAAAGCTGCTCAGCAGTGCATTTGTTTAGATCTGTAAGAGTGCCAGGACATAATTAATGTGTGAGTAAGCCAAGAGGAAAGAAAGTTGTTTTTTAACTTGATACAGAAGGATGGGGGATAAAAACTAAATTTTGAGGGGAGAGAACCAATTCTGGAAACATCCCTTTCCAAACAGCTGCTGTTATTAATGCTACCCAGTGGGTTTGTTCCTCCTGCTTGGCAGCTGGGAGGCAAAAATTCAAGTCTGGCATCTTGTGCTGGTCAGGGAGGAGCTCCAGGACTTCAGGTGAGGTGTGGATGGATACCTGGAGGCAGCATTCCCTCAATCCTGTGTGTGATGGCTTTTCCCACCTGCTGGGGCTGTGGGTGAGCTCTGAGGGTCGGGAGGAAGGAAGGGATCCCATCCCAGGCTGTGCAGGTCCTCCTGGAGCCTTCCAGCTTTCTCCTCTGCTTGGCATTCCTGGAGCTGGATCCAGGTCTGGCCTGTCAGCAACAGGATTAGGCTTGTGGGAAGTGAAAAGAAACAAATCAGGAATGAGGTGTTATGGGAGAATGGCTGATGGAAGAGCTGAGCACTTCGGAAGGGAGGTAGTGGCTCAATGTTCCTGGGATTTCATGGTGTGTCTGCTCTGGAAATTGAAAATAAGGAGGAGATTTGGTTTTTTCTTTCTTTTAAAGCCTGTGGAAAGGATCAGTGAAGGACTTGTCCCTGCCTGTGCTTTTAGCTGTGGGGTGTGTGGACCCTGAGGACTCTGCATGGGGGGCTCAGGTCAGTTCATCCCAGGGGCAATCCCAGCACAAACAGCAGCTGGTGACCCTCCAGAAGGATTTGGGGTGTTGGATCGTGCCCAGCACTGCCAGAGCAGCCCCATCTCTGCTCTGTGGCTCATGCCCAGGGTCTCAGAGGGTTAAAAAGCCCCCCTGGAGCTCTGGGCTGGCTTTGGCTGCTGGTGGAGAGGGGGAAGCTGGGACCCTCTGCCACAGGGCTGGGAAGGGGAAGAGATTCCTGAGCCTCCCTCGGGGATGGCAGATGGAAGTGGCACCCCTGCAGCCTGGGCTGCTGTGGGGAGAGTGTTTCATTAAGCTCTGTCCTGGGGGCCCTCTGGATAAAGAAGGAGACACTTGGGGAAGTGTGGAAACTACCCTGGAGGTGCTGCTGGTTTTGTGGGAGTGGTGACAGCAGCACTCCAGGCAGAGGGGCCTCTCGGTGGGGCAGTGCTGGGGGCTGTCCTGCTCCCACCCCAGGGCTGTCCTGGTCTCATCCCAAGTGCTGTCCTGGCCTGGGGTCCTGCTGCTCTCAGAGGTTTCTGGTGGACCCGCCGTTTCCTGGAGATTTGCACTCTGTGTTTTGTAGATAAACAGGTTTTCCTGTCTCTCATTTTGCTTGCTGTACCATTAACAAAAAAAGGCTGGAAAGGGGCACTCAGTGCCGCTCTCCCACTCTGCAGGATGACCCCTGGGGTTTTCCTCACAGCTTTTGGGGTGAGAAGTGAGAGGTGGGGGGTTGCTGATGACTTTTCCTCCCATCTCTCTTTTATTTTTCTTCTTGGGAAAGGAGAAAAAAAAATGTTTCACGCATCAAAGGGTGAGGCTCAGCCCTTGGAGTTTGTCATCGGGGAGCTGTAATGGGAATGTCTGGCATTCCTGTGCCATCCCTGTGAGATGGATATCTTCAAAGGGCTCTGTCTGTGTCTCACCCTCCCTTCCCTCGGGCTGTCCTGGGTGTGATGCCCCTTTGGCAGTGACAGTGCCATTGTCTGTGTCCCCTCTGGAGCTCCAGGTGCAGGAACTCTGGCTGGGATGGAGCTCCAGGCAGGACAGAGCTCCGGGGCTGCTCCTGCTGGCCAGAGCCCCTGGCTTTGGAGAACTTGTCCAACGGGTTTGTTTTTCATCCCGGGGCTATTTTCAGCCTCTCAGCCTAACGAGGTGAAATGGCTGGGATGCTTTCCCCGCTCCCTGGGACTGTGCTGGGAGGAGGTATCCTGCTGTCCCCCACCTCTCTCCTTTGGCTCTGTGCTGTGTTTGTGCCACTCAGGGCTCTGGAAGAACAATTTGGGCTCGGCACAGGCACCCTGGGCACAGGGAGCCCCAAATCCCAGCGTTGTGATGGCCCTGGTGCCCTCCCTTGGGAACGTGGGGAGGATCCAGCACCCTGGGTTCTATGTGGGAGAAGTCCCAGGAAATCCAGGGAACAGCACAGCCCGGCTGTGCCTGGGGGGGTTTGGGCTGTGCTCTCCTGGCTGCTGCCAAGAGCATCTGGACCAGGGTGGAGGTTGTCAGAGATGCAGGAAAAGGGGACATTTCAGCCCAGCTCATCCTTATTCCCATTGAAAAGGTGTAATTGGTTCGTTCTCGTGATTCCTTTGGGAGAAACTCCAACTGCTGCTCACTCAGGAGCAGCGATTTTTAAACCAAACCCAACTCCTGCTCCTTGGATCAAGCCCAGAGAGGACCTGTGAGCAAAGGTGGCTTCTCCAGTGTGTGCCAAACACCTGCACTGGGAATGTTGCTTCCAGCTCCTCGGGGTTCCTCTGGTATATTTAACCTCGTGGTGCCGTAGGATGTGGAAGCGCCAGTCTTCCTGTTCCAAAGGCAGGATTAAAGTGCAGGGATCTCATTGCTGGGCAGGAAGTCACCTGGCAGAGCAGGGCACTGAGGCCCTCCCAAAGGTCAGCGTGGTGGCCCGGCCTGTGGCACATCCATCATTCCTGGGCATGGCTGTGCCAGGATAGGGGGGGTTCACCGGGAGGGTTCATCAACCCGCTCTGGCTTGGGAAGTAAATTTAGCCCCTGGATGTGTATCCGCTCGTGGGCTGGGCCAGAGTCCTCCCACAGCTCCAGAAACGGGTCCAGGTGGAGCAGCAGTGAGTGGGATCCCTGCTGGGATCGGTCACCGCTGGGATCGGTCACCGCTGGGATGGGTCACTCCTGGGATGGGTCACTCCTGGGATGGGTCACTCCTGGGATGGGTCACTGCCGGGATGGGTCACTGCTGGGATGGGTCACCGCCGGGATCGGTCACTCCCGGGATCGGTCACTCCCGGGATCGGTCACTCCCGGGATCGGTCACTGCCGGGATGGGTCACTCCCGGGATGGGTCACTCCCGGGATGGGTCACTCCTGGGATGGGTCACTCCTGAGATGGGTCACTCCTGGGATCGGTCACCGCCGGGATGGGTCACTGCCGGGATCGGTCACTCCTGGGATCGGTCACTCCTGGGATCGGTCACTCCTGGGATCGGTCACTGCTGGGATCAGTCACCACCGGGATCCATCACTGCTGGGATCGGGCACCTCGGACCTGCTGTGTCTGTGTGGAGCAGGGATGGGATGAGGGATTTGGGGTTTGAACCTCAGGAGCCGAAAAGTGGCATCTGTGAGAGTTTGGCAAACCAACACATCCCAGCCACAGCACTGGGGCCCCGAAATCCCTGCTCCTGGCTGATCCCACGGGTGGGCAGCAGGGCACGGGGGGATTGTGCCCCCTGAGTCAGGCCCCAAAGCAGAGCTGCCTCCAGCCCTGGGCTCCAGCAGCAGAAGGACGTGGAGCTGCTGGAGCGAGGCTGGACAATGATACTGGAGGTCTTCTCCAACCTAAAATGACTTTGTGGCTGAATTCCTCTGGAATGACCCAATCCCTAAGGAAGGTTTGCTCAGCTGTGGCAAACCAGGTTGGAACTGCACGTGCACTGGTGGGGTTTCCTGGGTTACCTGGCTGCACCAGGACACAGCTGTCCCGTGGAATGAGGGAATTTGTGTTGGGAGGAAGGAGGGGAAAGGTTTTACTGTTCAGTAGAGGCTTTGTGTGAGTGTTGGTAGAAATACACGTGAAGGCTTTGGAGCAGAAGGTGAGGAAGGGCTGGTTTTAGTGGAGGGGATCATGGAATTGTTAAGGTTGGAAAAGCCCTTTGAGACCATCAAGTCCAACCATCCCCTCACCGCTGACATGTCCCCAGGTGCCACATCCTGTTAAATCCCTCCAGGGATGTGACTCCATCCCTGCCCTGGGCAGCCTGTGCCACTTGTAAGTGGTTTGGACAAGAATTTTTAAGGAACTGCAAAGAAACTCCCTGTTTTGCAGCAGAGGAGGGAGGAGAACTCCCAGCTCCTTTTCCCCTTGATGCTGCTGCTGGAAGGAATGTTTTCTCCTGGAGGGTTAGAGTCTATAGAGTGGGGTTTTTTTCCTAGTTAATAAGGTGTTAAAAAAGATCCAGAGGAGTGTGGACTGGTATTCCTGCCTCACCTGTGTGTTTGTGTTAGGATTTGGCAGGGAATTTCCCTGGTAGCTGGAGTTCTCCCTTTGGTGAACACAATCCCTTAACCTGCCTGTGGCCAGTGCTGAACGCTGAGTCAGCACAGCAGGACAGAGATAACCCAGGATTTTACACACTCACAGGGGTTTTTCTCAGTCCAACGTGCCCAAGTGTTGCTGCTCAGGTCCTGGTGCTGCTGTCCCTCCAGTCCTGGAAGAGCTGCAGAGGATCACCACCAAATAACGAGTGTAAAAACCCCGGTCTGGGTGACAGTCGAGCTCTGTGAAGCTCCAGCCAGGGTGGTTGGGTTGGCTGGTGCCAACCAGCTGGCTCTGCTGCTGGGCTCTGGGAGGTGAGGGCTTTAGGAGGGGTTTATCTGTGGCCTAATGATGGCTAAACTTAGCTCGGAGGGGCGGAAATGCTGCAGAGGTGACACTTCTGCTCTGGGGAAGGAAACGCTGCCAGTGCAGCCAGGGCAGGGGCTGGGGCTGTGCTGGGCAGGAGCCTCGGCAGGGAGAAACACAGCTTCCTTTTTTTGGCTTTTGGGGTTTTTCTCAGATCAGCTGATGGAGCCTGAAAATATAAAACTGAAAAAATAACGTGAATTTTTTTCCCACAAACTCTCTTTTTTTTTTTTCACTCTCTGAGTGAAGTTGCCAAAGCGCTTGGCAAGTGGAGCTTCCCAGTTCCAGCCCCAGCCAGGTGAGCTGGGGGTGGAATGAGATGGTTTTATCCGTGTCTGCCTCAAGAAGAGACCAGATGCAGGTTTTTTTAGGGTTTAGCTTTTAAGCTGTCAATGACAACAATATTCTGTTGGTCTCTTCTTTTTTGTGCAGTAATGAGAATACTTTTCATTTTAATTTACATGCTGAAAGCTGCTATTTTCTCAAGTTTGGTGGTTTATCTCATGCAGAAAGTCCTGGACCCTCCTACATGTGTTTTGGAATAAGAATTTTTTCAAATAAGGCCATTTTTTGTGGTTTGGAAGCACATCACTGAAGGAGCCTCAGCTCCACTGGAAGCTGTGCTGGTCTGTAATGAACCTGCACATAACCCAAGGGGTCTGTTTTCCACTGCAGGCCATGGGCACTTCCATTGATTCCCATGTTGGTCCCAAACCCTCCCAGGCTGCTGTTTGATCCAATCTGAACTTTCCATCCTGTGGTGTGTGTGTTCCTGAACTTTCCATCCCGTGGTGTGTGTGTTCCATGCTCTGGGTGCTTTGCTGGGGGGCTCTGAGCTCCAAAGGCAGCTCCTTGGAGGCAGTGCTGTTCCAAGGGCACTGCTCTAACCTGATACTCCCAGTACAGCATTCCAAGCCCTCGGGTGGGATGAGGATGCAGGGTGGGGATGAGCAGTGGGGTCCCACTGCCCTGAGCCCCCCACTGTGGCATTGAGCCCCCAGTGACCTCACACAGCTCCTCCATGTGTGATTTGGGGTCCAGGGCCCTGCCACGAGTGTGAGGGGAGGGAGAGCCACCCCTGTGATCCCAGCCCAGAGACAGAGCTCTGCTGGAGCTGCTCCATGTCCTGAGCTCAGGGCTCAGCCTGCACTGGGCTCCCACCCTCCTACCTGAGCCCTGACCCTGCCTGCAGGATTTATGGAGTGCTGGGGAAGGAGCCTGAGGAATTTATTTGTTTGCCCTCCGTGTGCTGCCCCGAGCACTCTCTGTGCCGTGGAGACCTGCCCGGCCCGGCACAGAGCTGGGCCCTTCCCAAACCAGCCTCTGCTGCTCCCTTCCCAGGTCCAAGGTGATTTATCCTTCCCATTGAAACTCTGGGGGGCCTTTTCTTACCCACTGAATCGCTGTGGAAGGGATCAGTTTGTTCAGCTCAAGTAACAACGGGGTCAAACCCAACCCTCCGTGTGGCTCCGTGCCTGTGGTGCCTTTGGATGGTGCGTTCCCTCCTTGGGCACTTGGGAATAACGAGGGGACACGGATCACGGAGCCCTGTGGGCAGAGCTGGCTGGGAGGGCAGGAGCTGGGCATTCCGGGGGCTGTGGGGCAGGGTCAGAGAGCACCTGGAACCCACATCCCACAGCCACGGGGGACACTTTGCCCAGGGGCAGGAAAAGGGGCAGGTATGTGGTACAAGGGACAGAGGGCAGGGTTAGAGTAGGAATCCTTGGGAAGGAATCTCTCCCTGTGAGGGTGGGGAGGCCCTGGCCCAGGTTGCCCAGAGAAGCTGTGGCTGCCCCTGGATCCCTGGAAGTGTCCCAGGCCAGGTTGGACGGGGCTTGGAGCAACCTGGGCTGGTGGAAGGTGTCCCTGCCCATGGAATGAGATGGGCACTGGATGGGCTTTGAGGTCCCTCCCAACCCAAACCTTCTGGGATCCCATGGTTGGGGTTGTTGCAATCTGACTCCCAGTGACTGGGATTTGGAAAACTGTCCCTTTCCTGCCTTAACTTCCCCCAAAGTGTGTGCTGTGTGCACAGCACTGCAGGAGCTCTGGGAACAGTGTGATCCCAACCCTGCAGGGCCTCTCCTGCTGCCTCTGGGGGGGGGGGAGCACCGGCTCAATCCTGGCTTTAAAATGATGGGGCAAAGGTGAGCTGCTGTTCTGGGGGAACCCCCAAATCTGGTCCAATCTATGAGGATTTTCAGCAGGTTCTTCACTTGTGGTTCCTGGGTCCTTTGGGCAGGCTCAGGAGTGTTGAGCAGTGGGTTTTAGCAGGGGCAGTGGAGCAGCAGCTGGAGCTGGGCTAAGGAAAGGTTGGGGGCTCCTTCCTGGGGTTTGTGCTGACACAGCCTTGGTGTAAAACGCTGACCCCAGCAGGGACTGTGGCACTGCAGAGCTCTGCCCTGTGTCCAGGGTGAGGAGCAGCTTGTCCAAGGAGTTCCCAGCTTGCCCTTTAAAGCCTTTTGATCACTGCAAAGAGCCTTGATGATTTTGGGAATTCTGCCTTCTGGGAAGGAGCAGAGGTGGTTTGGGATTACTCTGAAATCCCTGCTGTTCCCAAAGCACAAGTGCCCTCTGATCCTCAGGGAAGCCAGGTGTGGGAGTGGCCCCTCCATGTGGGTTTTTCAGGCTAAGGGTGAGGTTTCAGGAGCTGCTGAGCTGATGGAATCACAGCCTGTCATCACTGGAAAATCTTCCCTCCTTGACAGGATAAGAGGAAACGGCCTGAGGCTGTGCCAGGGGAGGCTCAGGTTGGACAGGAGGAGGAATTTACTGCTGGAAAGGGTGGTGAGGCCTTGTCAGGGGCTGCCCAGGGAGGTTTGGAGTGCCCAGCCCTGGAGGTGTCCCAGGAAGGCCTGGCCGTGGCACTCAGTGCTCTGGGCTGGGGACAAGGTGGGGATGGGGCCCAGGGGGGATCCATGGGCTGGGAGGGCTTTTCCAGCCCCAGTGATCCTGGGATTCTCTCGTGATTTTGGCAGCACCAGCTCCTGCACCCCCAGGTTTCATGGCCTAGAGGTGGCACCTCCTGTGACGTGTCACCTCCTGTGATGTGTCACCTCCTGCTGCCCCAGCACTGCCAGGACCCCTCTGGGATGAGGAGCCCCAGAGTTTCAGTGCTGCTGAGTCAGCATCTGTTCTGGAAAGTTCCTCTTTCCCTGGTCAGCTCCAGAACAGTCACTTCAGGGGAGGTGTTACTGGTCCCAGGGGTGACTGTCCCCACTCTCTCCTCCCAGAGGAGCCTTTCCATCCCCAGTGTAGCAGAGCAGAGACACCCAGAGAAACCACTGCTCACAGTGAGTCATTGCAAGACTTTCTTCTTCCATTTCTTTTTTAGTAACAACCTTTTGCAGGGAAGGGAGGCGGCGGCGTGGAAAGGGAGCTGCACATGGGGTGTTCCTGTGGCTGAGCCTGGGGAAGTGGAGGGATAACGGGGTGGCTGGGAGGGGTTTTTGTTCCTGAAGAGGTCCAGCTGATGGTGGCAGGCTGTTGTCGAGGTCGGACGATGAAGGTGTGTTTTCCCACGTGGCATTTTCCAGCTGGCTCTGCCCGTGGATGCCGTAGGGATGGGCAGCATCTGGCCTTGGCAGGACCTTGTCCTCTTGGAGTTGTGTCCTTCAATGGGATGGAAGGGCTTTGCTGGGAGGGCTACAGGCTGGCTGCAGCAGGGCCATGATCCCACGGGAGGGGGGTTTGGGAGCAGCAGGTTGTTCCTTGTCACTGCAGGAACAGCAGAGAGCAGAGCAGGTGCCATGGCCAGGGCTGTTGTCACCCTGTTTCCTGCTCTCCAGGGTTTCTGTGGCAGTGGGAATCATCAATTCTTGGGGAGCCACATGAGGGGTAAATAAGGCTGAAATTGGGAGAAGCTGTCCTGGTACAGCAGCGTGGGAATGGGGTTGCTTTGCTGGATTAATTATGAAGCAGCACAGTTGGGAAGGGACCACGGGGAGTGCTTGGAGCCTGGGCTGGTGGGAGGAGGAGGAAGAGGCCAGGCAATGCAGGGAAGAGCCCTTCTGGATGTCCATGTTGGAGCTCTGGAGCTCTTCCTGGGGTGCTGGGCTCCCTCAGCCAACCTTGAGGCTGAGAAGGTGAATCAGAGCCAGGCTGTGAGCCTGGCCTTTGGATCAGCTCTGTGCTTTCCATCCTGGCCTCCAGCACAGCATGGACATGGAGCTGCTGGAGAGAGTCCAGGGGAGGCCACAGAGCTGCTCCCAGGGCTGGAGCCCCTCTGATCTGGGACAGACTGGGAGAGCTGGGGGGGTTCACCTGGAGAAAGGAAGGCTCCAGGGAGACCTGAGAGCCCCTTCCAGGGCCTAAAGGGGCTCCAGGAGAGCTGGAGAGGGACTGGGGACAAGGGATGGAGGGACAGGATACAGGGAATGGCTTCCCACTGCCAGAGGGCCAGGATAGATGGGATATTGGGAAGGAATTCCTGGCTGGGAGGGTGGGGAGGCCCTGGCCCAGGTTGTCCAGAGAAGCTGTGGCTGCCCCTGGATCCCTGGGAGTGTCCAAGGCTGGGTTGGAGCACCCTGGGCTGGTGGAAGGTGTCCCTGCCCTTGGCAGAGGGTGGCACTGGATGAGTTTTAAGATCCCTCCCAACCCAACCCCTTCTGATATTCCATGATTTGTCAATAACTAGTGAGTGCAAGAGGGGAATTCTTTATTCCTCTGCCACCTGGTGAGAGTTACCAATATTTCTGCTTCTGTTCCTTGAGCTGTTACTGCCCCTGGTGTTTTTCCCAGGTGTATCCCTGAGTTCCAGGTGGGCACTGGCAGTCCCTGGCTCTGGACAGGAACAGCTCGCGTGGCTCGGGGATGAGGGGATGGAACAGCAGAAACCTCGTGGGTTTGTCTTTGATTTCTTCTGAGCTTTCTTTGGAGTCTCCAGTTTTTCAGGCAGGGATGACTCACTCGTCCATTATGTGGTTTCCTGACTTTTAGCAGTTTCTCTCTCAGTTAAAAGCTCCCAGTGATGTGTTTGGCACCCCGGGGTGCGGCGCCGTGGGCTGGGGCAGCGCTGACTCACGGCTGTCAGGGGGACTCACATCAGCCCTGATTCCTTCCCACCCCTCACTGGGAGTCTGGCAAAGCACCTCAGACAGAACCTGGGGCTGCCCCTGGATCCCTGGGAGTGTCCAAGGCCAGGTTGGACAGGGCTTGGAGCACCCTGGGCTGGTGGAAGGTGTCCCTGCCCATGGAATGAGATGGGCACTGGATGGGCTTTGAGGTCTTTCCCAATCCAAACCGTTGTGGGATTCTGGGAAAACCACTCTAAGGCTGGTTTGGGCAGCGGGATGATTTTCCTGTCTCTTTGCGGAGCAGGAGGGCCGATCCTGGGTCCTTGAGCAGCAGGATGTTGCCATGGGGTTGCCCTGGACTCCTGCAGTGCAGAGACCACAGGTCCTTGTTCACAGCCCTGCCCGTGTCCCCCAACTGCTCCCAGCACTAGGTGGGGTCTGCAGAGCATTCCCAAAACAGGGAATATCAGAGTCCTACAGTGGTTTAGGTCGGGAAGGACCCTAAAGCCCATCCAGTGCCACCCCTGCCATGGGCAGGGACACCTTCCACCAGCCCAGGGTGCTCCAAGCCCCGTCCAACCTGGCCTGGGACACTTCCAGGGATCCAGGGGCAGCCACAGCTTCTCTGGGAAACCTGTGCCAGGGCCTGCCCACCCTCCCAGCCAGGAATTCCTTCCCAGTATCTAATCTCAGTCTCTCCTCTCTCAGTTTAGAGCCGTTCCCGTGCCCTGCCACTGTCTGCCCGTGTAAAAAGTCCCTCTCCCGTCGTTTTTGGGTGGCCTTGGCCGTGGGGACAGTTCAGTTCTGCAGTTTTGTTCCACACCAGGAGCAGGAATGTGTAAGCAGCCAGATTACCTCGGGTTTTGTTACAAAGTAAGCCGATCTCCAGTTATTTCAGCTCATAGGAGGGTTCCTGCCCATGGGGTGTTTTGGCTTGGCTGCTCCCCCAGGGAAGGCCCTGCCCTGGGATTTTCTCACTGACCATGGAGGTGCCTGACAGGGTGGTACCCAAACAACTCCTGTTATCTTATTTATTCAGCCCAGGAGAAATATCCCCCAGCCCTTGGGCCCGGGGAAAGCAGGCAAAGGATCCCTGTGGCACTTTGAGGCCGGAGCACCCAAGGAAAGGGTGCCCAGATCTGCTCTGGGCAGGTTGGAGAGCCACAGGGAGGGTGGGATCGTTCCCAAAAACCCTGCTGGAGGTGGGGTGGTCCCTCGTGGGTAGAGTGTGTTGGGACAGCCCAGCAGGAGCAGGGGTGGGCACTGCCAGCACAGGCAGATCCACAGCGGGTTTGTGGCTGGTGCTTCCCACCTCAGTGGGAATAGCCTTGGGTTTGGGGGATGTCTGAATTTGGGGAGTTGTGGGGTTTTTAATGGACTGGAAAAAGCAGAGCATTTGAACAGTGGAATGACAAAGGTTCTGGTGGAGGGGCTTGGGTGGAAGCTGGGGATGAAAGGGAAAGGGGGAGGATGTTTGGAAGACATGGGTTAGTATTAAATCAGTAAATGGTTGCACTGAGGGGATGAAAAAGGCTGATTGCACTGCATTAGGAGGGAATTGGTGGTAGTAAATAGATGCTGAGTGTGTGCCAAGGAGAGGAGCCCGTTTGTGGAAGGAATTTTGAGGTTTTAATTGAATGTAAGCTCACGACTGTACAACAACCTCACTTTGCTGCTTCATTCCTTCCCGTCCCTGTCTTCAGCTGCTGGTGGAGCCAGGAGGCTCCACGGATCACTGAGGGCTTCCTTCTGCATCTGTCTCACCCTGTGTGGCCTTGTCATCCTGATCCTGAGAGACCAGGGCATCTCCAGAGCAGGGGAGACAGATTTGGGCCCAGGAATTCAGCAGGGCCTGTTTCCCTGGGCACTGTTATCTGATGGTTTGTGAACATTTTGGGTTGGACCTTCCAGCAGAGACACCCGAGGGTGTAGTTTCTCTCTTTAAAAGCCTCTCAGAGATCAAACAGCCCAATCTCTTCTTGGATTTACATTTTTTCTAGACTGTTTAATCTGAGTTGGGTTCAAGAGGATGGTTTCTTGCATCCTGAAAACTGCTTCCTCAGAGGGGAAGAAGTCTGTCTTTGAACTCCTGCTAAGACTTCCATAGTCACTGAAGGTTGGAGGGGGCTTGGAGCAGCCTGGGCTAGTGGAAAGTGTCCCTGGGATAGTGGAAGGTGTATCTGAGACAGTGGGAGGTGTCCCTGGGCTAGTGGAAGGTGTCCCTGCCCGTGCAGGGGGTGGAATGAGCTGAGCTTTAAGGTCCCTCCCAACCCAAACCATTCTGGGATTCTGTGAAGTGGAAACAGGACTGAGTGCAGTGAATTCCTGCTGAGCTCCAGATCCTGCTGTCCCAGGGGGATGGGGACACCAGGGAACATCCCAGGGGTGATGGGGACATAAAAGAGCATGGGAATAATTCAGTGTCTTAAGGGAGATGATTCCTTGAATGCTCTGCTTTGTCTGCTGGGAGGAAGCTCCCCTCAGCTGCCTGTTTTACCTCCCAGAACTGCTGGGAAAATCACCTTTGCAGTTTCCAGGCTCTGAGGGAGGTGGAAACATGGATAAGGTCCGTATTGATCACAGAATCTCAGACTGGGTTGGGTTGGAAGGGACCTTAAAGCTCATCCATCCCACCCCCTGCCATGGGCAGGGACACCTTCCACCAGCCCAGGTTGCTCCAAGCCCCGTCCAACCTGGCCTTGGACACTTCCAGGGATCCAGGGGCAGCCACAGCTTCTCTGGGCAACCTGTGCCAGGGCCTCCCCACCCTCACAGCCAGGAATTCCTTCCCAATATCCCATCTCACCCTGCCCTCTGGCACTGGGAAGCCAAGAGTCACATGTTGCTGCCCTCTGGAGCAGGACTTGGTGCCCTGGCCCTGCACCTCCCAGGGAAGGAGTTGGACTGCCAAGGGAACCAGGGAAAGGGGAGCAGGGAAATGGGCATGTGCCAAAATCCCAGTCCTGTTTGATAAATCCCCCTTCCTTTAAAGACAGGATTTCTGTGTGCATCTCCCAGGGTTAAACCCAGAGGAGCAGGGACAGTTCTCTCTGCAGTGAACGATTCCAGCTGTGCAGTGTCCTGACAGTGGGAATAGCTGGATACCTTTGGAGACAGTGGGAATAGCTGGATACCCTCGGAGCTCTGTCAGGCTCTGCTGGTTGGGAATTGGAGCTGGAAACCCTGGATTGTTCCCAGGCCCTTTTTGCTTCACTGTGCTGCTGCTCTGCAGCCTCCTTGCAAGATATCAGGATTCCCTTTCATTTTCCTTGCCCCTCCAGAGGGATGGAAGTCTCTGGATACATCCCTTACAAACCAGTTTAATGCCTCCGTTGAAATTCCTGAAGTTGCCTGTGATTAAAGCCCAGATTTGGGGGGGAGGAGCCCTGAGCGAGGAAGTTCAGCTGAGCCCTTGTTTACACGGGTGAAATATGTAAACACTTCTTTTTCCCCAAATATAGGGCTTTTTTCCTTGGCTGCCAGCCCGGTGTTTATAAAAGCCAGTTATGTAAATGACAATCCCAATAATTAAGCTGCTGTTTGCTGCTGTCCCGGGGCTGCTCCTGCTGCAGGGCCTGGTGCTACCGGGGCCCCAAAGAGCTCTGGGGGTCATTACAGATAAGGAAATTAAAGGAACCCGAAATTAAACACAGTTCTCATTAGAGAGAATCTCCCACGAGAAAGGCAAGACTTGGAATGAAATGGTTTGATGTTCCAGGGGACCTCTGGAGATGGTCCCCTTGTAGGGGCAGAGCCTCCCAGAGCTGCTTGTCCAGGGCTGTGTCCTGTCCTGCTTGACTGTCCCCAGGGCTGGAGCCTCCACAGCCTCTCTGGGCAAAGAAAAAAGAGACTTTGTAAGCTGTTTGTAAAGCAAACCCAACCCAAACTGCTTTCCATGGTGGATGAAAATGGCTTCAGGTTGCAGCAGGGGAGGTTTAGGTTGGATATTGGGGAAAATCTTCGGTGGGAAGGGCTGTCCAGCCCTGGCACAGCTGCTGGGGCAGGGTGGGAGTCACACCCCTGGGGGCATTGAAAAGCCACATGGATGTGGCACTTGGGGACAGGGGTTAGTGGTGGCCTTGGCAGTGCTGGGGGATGGTTGGACTCCATGATGGTGTCTGAGGGCTTTTCCAGCCTCACTGATTCTGGAATTCTGTGACATTCCAGCTCTTCCTCTCCTGTAGCACTTTGGCCCCACTGTGTGCTGGTGGTCTGGGGTGGGTGTGAGTGGGGAGCAATGGCCAGAGGAGGGGTGCCAGGCTGGGAGGAGAGTGCAGAGCTGGCCCCTGTTGATGTGCCCACATTAGTTTGCCATCAAGGACACCCCCGGGAGGGACAAGGGACTCTTTGTTCTGCCTGCTGAGAGTGATAGTGGGGAGATAAAACCAAGCCTGGAGGCACCAAACAGCAGGATGGAGACAAAAGCCTGCCATGACTCAGAGAGGGGGGTGGGAGGGCAGGCAGTGCTCTCAGTTCCCAAGGGCTGCAAGTGTCTCTTGTGGAAACTGCTGTGCCAAAAATCAGGGCTGGGCCTTCTGGGAGAAGATTTACTTAAAGCCAACTTCAAACTCATTTTGAGGCTTTTGCTGAAGGTGCCATAGGGTGTCTCAGAATGACCTGGTGTTAGTGTTCCAGGCCAGGTTGGATGGGGCTTGGAGCAGCCTGGGATGGTGGAAGGTCCCTTCCTGCTCAAACCATTGGATGGTTTTGTAGTGTGATCTTTAGGCTTAATCTTCCATCAGTCTGAGGAAGGGGGCTGGTCATGGTCATGGTTCTTCATTTTGAGTATTTCTGTGGCTGCAGCCCAGAGCAAAAACAGGGAAGGGGAATGGAGGTAACAGGGAGGGGAATGCAGATAACAGGGAAGGGAATGGAGATAACAGGGAGGGGAATGGAGATAACAGAGAAGGGAATGGGATAACAGGGAGGGGAATGGGATAACAGGGAGGGGAATGG
>NW_020885064.1:43872-72626 GCF_003945725.1 Corapipo altera | reverse complement strand
GGAATGGGATAACAGGGAGGGGAATGGGATAACAGGGAGGGGAATGGCCCATCATCCCTGCTGAAACCTCAGGACCATTCTGTTATCAGTGCAGGGTCTTCTGCTGATTAAATCACCCTGCTCCATATTCAGGCTCTTTGTGACCCTGATGAAAACACCAAATTCCTCCCTGTTTTTGGTTTGATCACCTTTGATGGTGTGCTTTGTTATCAGCACCTGGCAGCCATTGTTTTATTGCTCTTTCTGCTGCTTTCAGTCAATCTTCACTCCTGACATTTGTGCTCCAAGTACCCCGGGGTTGTTCTTGTGGGGGCAGGAAATCTGGGAGAGATCCCCCTCAATCTTCTCAACCCCCTCAGATCCTGTTCCCTGAATGCTGGATGAACCCCTGGGACACACATGGCTCAGGAGTTCTGTGGTCAGGAGAGTGTTAATCTGCACAAACCCTCTTGGTTTCACAGTGACATGACCTTGCCTTCCACAATCTGAACTTTGCCACGGTGCTGCCACGTTCTGCACTGCAATAACAAGCACAGGCTTGGAACAAGATAATCTTGTAATATTTTGGGAGATATCTTTTAGCCTGGCTTCGTTTTTCCTTCTGGAGTCCTGTCCAAGGGCAGCAGGAATACAATGCCCATCCTGTGTTCCTGCTCCATGCCCCTGGGACCAAGGGCAGGAACCAGTGCAGAAGGGCCCAGCCCAAAGCTCTGAGCTTGTTCTGCAGTGACTGTGGGGAAAACTTGGAGGGTGGGAGAGGAAACCCAGCTCTGTTCAGATCAACCTCAGGACACCCAAGTGTTTCCCAGGTCCAGCTCAGGCTCCACGAGTCCAGGTGTCACTGGTTGGCAGCAGCAGCTGGCCAGGAGTGCTGTGGAGGAGAGGACAGCCTTGCCAGGCTGGGAGAGGGAGGGTGTTCCCAGTGCACTCACTGGTTTGGTCACCAGTTCCTGGGCCTGCTGGACTCCCCCAGCCACACAGACAGCGTGGGATAAACCTCCCAAGGTTTGGGCAGCAGCACACCAGCCCTGCCTCTACAGGAGGCTCCATTGTTGTCCAGGGCATCTTGCCAGTGGGAAGCCATTCCCTGTGTCCTGTCCCTCCATCCCTTGTCCCCAGTCCCTCTCCAGCTCTCCTGGAGCCCCTTTAGGCCCTGCAAGGGGCTCAGAGGCCTCCCCAGAGCCTTCTCTTCCCCAGGTGAACCCCCCCAGCTCTCCCAGCCTGGCTCCAGAGCAGAGGGGCTCCAGCCTGGGAGCATCTCCGTGGTCTCTCTGGATGCCCCATCTCTTCCCTCCAGTGCAGGTCACATGTTCCCTCCCAGCAGTGCCATAGAAGGGCTGGATCAGCCACGTTTGGTGCTGACATGGGCTCGGGACTGCAGCAAAATTTAGGCTGTTAGTCTTGAAAAGTAGAAAAACATGTGAAAGCCAGCCAGAAGAGCCCATTCCATAATCAGGAAGGAGGGAACTGTTCTAATTGATGTGTTTTATAAACACACAGCTCTTCCTCCCAGAGCGTCCCAGCTGGACCTGGTGCCAACACTAACAAGCTCTGAGTGAGAAATGGAGCTCGGGAGGCTCTTCCCCTGCGGGCAGGAGCCAGGCCCTGCTGGGAGAGCTGCCCCGGGAGCGCCGGGAATGCCGGAGGGGCTGGTGTGGAGGGGAACGGCCTCGCCCTGCCCTGTGCTGGCAGGGGGTTTGTAGGGCCATGGTGGCTGCACAGGGCCCGCCGTGGGTGCCAGCAGTGCCAGGTTCCCCCGTGGGTGCTGGCAGTGCCAGTCCCTGCTGTGAGTGCCAGCTCCCAGCCCCGGGGTGGTGGGTTTGCTGGCCCAGACCCCCAGGGCGGTGAGTTTGCTGGCCCAGCCCTAGGGTGGTGGGTTTCCCGGCCCAGCCCCTGGGGTGGTGGGTTTGCAGCTCCCAGCCCCGGGGTGGTGGGTTTGCTGTCCCAGCCCCAGTGCCTGGTTTGTGTCCCAGCCCTGGGGTGGTGGGTTTGCTGGCCCAGCCCCAGGGTGGTGGGTTTGCTGGCCCAGCCCCAGTGCCTGGTTTGTGCCCCAGCCCCAGGGTGGTGGGTTTGCTGGCCCAGCCCCAGTGCCTGGTTTGTGCCCCTGCCCTGAGTGCCGTGTCCCCCCAGAGTTCTGCCGCATTGACCAGCCGCTGTGCCACGACGAGGACGAGCAGCTGAGCTTCGAGGCCGTGAGAAACATCCACAAGCAGATGGACGACGACGCCAACGGCAACGTGGACGTGGAGGAGAGCGACGAGGTGAGTGCCCAGTGCCCAGTGCTCAGTGCTGGGCTGGGGGTGGGGGCTGCTCCCCATGGGGACAGGGCTGGGCTGTGCCTGGTGTGCCAGCTCGGGGGGTTGGAGCCTCTCTCCTCGCTGCCCTGGCATCCCTGCCAGCCCCAGCTGATCCAGGCAGTGTCTCACCACTGTCAGTGGGGTGTCTGGGGCTGCTCCTCCCTGCTGGCACTTTCTAATCATCGTGTCCTTGCCCAGAGAAGCTGTGGCTCCCCTGGATCCCTGGAAGTGTCCCATTCCAGGTTGGATGGGGCTTGAAGCAACCTGGGCTGGTGGAAGGTGTCCCTGCCCATGGCAGGGGGTGGCACTGGATGGGCTTTAAGGTCCCTCCCAACTCAAAACTTCTGTGATTCCATGATGTTCTACACACAAGGTATTATCCATTTATTCCAACACAGAGAGACAAGGAGATTGGTTTATGTGATTGTTATTATTTAATTCCCTTTTCCATTTTGGGGTTGGGAAACAGCTCTGGATTCCGATGGAGCCTCTGTGTCTCTGGGGGCAAACAAACTGGCTGCTGCCTGTTTCACACTGCCACATTTAGGCCAGGCTGGATGGGGCTCTGAGCAACCTGGTCTAGTGGAAGGTGGCCCTGTCCATCAGCTTTGAGGTCCCTTCCAACCCAGACCATTCCATGATTCCATGGTGACTGTGTTCTTCTGCCACCCAGCTCCAACAGTTCCAGTCCATGTGCTCATTGCTGAAAAAGAAGCAGCTTTTTGTTGTTTACCAAGAACTTCCTTGCAGAGAAATGTTCTTTGTTTACATGAGCACCCAGTAGAGAGGAGCCTGCTGGAAAAGGGGAGGTGTTTGTTTGTGGTGGTGCTTCAGTTGCTGTGGGGGCTCATTCACAGGGCTCTGTTGGAGGTGAGGAATTCTTGTCTTCCAAGGAAAACTGGCATCTAAACAGGAAAGTGTTGGAAGCAGAAAGCAAGCACGTGGGGGAAGGGATCTGCTGCCACTCACAGGCAGTTCTGCACTCCCAGGTCACAGAATCCCACAGTGGTTTGGGTTGGGAGGGACCCTAAAGCCCATCCAGTGCCCATCTCATTCCATGGGCAGGGACACCTTCCACTATTCCAGGGTGCTCCAAGCCCTGTCCAACCTGGCCTTGGACACTTCCAGGGATCCAGGGGCAGCCACAGCTTCTCTGGGCAACCTGGGCCAGGGCCTCCCCACCCTCACAGCCAACAATTCCTTTCCAATATCCCCTCTATCCCTGCCCTCTGGCAGTGGAAGCCATTCCTTGTGTCCTGTCCCTCCATCCCTTGTTCCAAGTCCCTCTCCAGCTCTCCTGGAGCCCCTTTAGGCCCTGGAAGGGGGTTCCTCACATAAAGAATTTACCCTCATGGAGGTTAAATCTCCCTCCAAACTCAGAGCTCAGTTTGTTGGGCAAATCCAGCCATCCCAAGGGCCCCTGGGAGCAGTGACATTCCCCAGGGACACAGCCCTCATGTGGCAGGAGCTGGTGGAGCTGGGGGGCTGTTCCCGGGCTGCAGTGCCATTCCTTCTCCCTCAGTCCCACTTAACAGAGCAATTAGAACAAATGAGAAGCTCCCAGTTGCAGTCCCAGTTGCAGTTCCTCCATGAGGTGTTTTCCCTGGGGGCAGTTCCCTGCTGTGCTGGAGCTGCAGCTTGGCCTCCCCCACTGACTCCTGGGGCAGCTTTGGAGTTCACTCCATGTGTTCTGCTCCCCTGGCACTGAATTAGCAATAGGCCTCATGTTCTTAGGGTTGGGCACAGCTGGCACTTTCATGTCTCTCTGAGCCAGTTTTGCCCTCGGTGGAGTCGTGGAGCTCCTGGTACCAACCCTGCCAGGAATGTCTGCTGGGAGCCTGGGCACAGGGACACTGCCAGGGTGTGAGCAGTGAAAGGGGTTTTTCTAGAAGGCTCCAGAATTGCTGCCCTGGTGCTGTTACAGCCACTCTTCCAACCCCTCCGGGCTGGGTCCCAGCAGTGCTGATCCTGCTCCAGCAGCTCCTCTGCTTGTAGGAGGGGCTGGGAAGGGTCTGGAGCAGCAGGAGGGGCTGAGGGAGCTGGGGGGGCTCAGCCTGGAGAAAAGGAGGCTCAGGGGGGACCTTCTGGCTCTGCAACCCCCTGACAGGAGGGGGGAGCCGGGGGGGGTCGGGCTCTGCTGCCAGGGAACAAGGGACAGGAGGAGAGGGAACGGCCTCCAGCTGTGCCAGGGGAGGCTCAGGTTGGATATTGGGAAAATTGTTCATGGAAAGAGTTGTCCAGGCCTGGCACAGCTGCCCAGGGCAGTGCTGGAGTCACATCCAACCTCAGTGATTCCATGTCCCTGTGATTCCATCCTGCTTTAAAGTTGCTGCTTTACCTCTGCTAAGCTTGAAACTTTGATAAAAGCTGCATTAAATTCCCCTGTCAACGGGCTCTGCAGGCACTGAGTGAGGTATTTCAGGAGTCTCTCTCCCTGAGCTCTCTCTCTCCTGAGGCTCCTGTCGGGTTCTCCCTGTCAAGGTTATGTCTCTCCCCCACATGGACCCTGCAATCAGGTTTAACTCCATGTCTGTGCAGTGGGACAGCTGCCGGGGGATTATTGGGAAGAATGCAGGAGGCTCAAATTGAAACCTTTTATGGGGTTCATGGAATCCCAGGATGGTTTGAGTTGGAAGGGACCTTCAAACTCATCCAGTGCCACCCCTGCCGTGGGCAGGGACACCTTCCACCAGCCCAGGTTGCCCCAAGCCCCATCCAACCTGGCCTTGGACACTTCCAGGGATGGGCATTTCCCTGGTTGGTGGAGAACTTTGTGTTTTCATTTATTAATTTGGCCCCTTCTCTTTGGGGTTTAGTTATGGGAGTGTTTTGTTTGGATTGAAAGCCCTGACTGGGCAGAAGTGGAGACACAGACAACTGTGGTTTTAAAATATCCAAATTCTAGGTGGGATTTTGTCCCACAACTTTCACGCCGTCCATAAATCATCATTACTGTCTTCCTTTTGGGAAGTGAATTTTCAATGAAGTTTCAGATGACATCATTGGCCTCAATTATAAATGAAAGAACTTTCCCTCTCGGGGAAATCTTCCAAATAGGGATCTATTCCTGCCCTCCTGCTCACTCCAAAGGCGGCTCCAGCTCTTTGGGATGCAGGTTCCCAGTGGCTCTCGGATGTTCTGCCCTGACTCCTCTCAACCCCTGATCCAGAGCCCGGGTTCCCTGGACAGCAGGAGGCTTTGGAGGCAGGAGCTGTGTGTGTTTCAGTGGGATTGATGGCTCAGGACAGCTGTTGGAACCGGGAGCACGGGGAGCTCTGCACGGGGAGCTCTGCCGGCACACGGCCCTTGGCACCGGCACAGCCGGGAGCTGGTGCTGGGGAGGGAGGATGGGCACGGATCCAGGGATGTGGGAGGGATGGGAAGGGCTGAAAAATCATTTCAGTAGTTGCAGTTTCTGCAGATAGAAAAACACAGAAGACAGAGCTCAAGGAGAGTTTGGACAGCACTCTCAGGGACGGGGGGGATTGTTGGGGTCAGGGGTTGGACTGGGTGGTCCTTGGGGGTCCTTTCCAACTCAGGATATTCTGTGATTCTATGAAAAAAAACCTCCAGAAAATCCCATTTCATGGATCCATTCATTTCTGAGTGTGCCTTCAGCCAAAGTGTCTGTCCCCACTCCCTCTCCAGCTCTCCTGGAGCCCCTTCAGGCCCTGCAAGGGGCTCTCAGCTCTCCCTGGATCCTTCTCTTCTCCAGGTGAACCCCCCCAGCTCTCCCAGCCTGGCTCCAGAGCAGAGGGGCTCCAGCCCTTGGAGCATCTCCATGGCCTCCTCTGGACTCCCTCCAGCAGCTCCACGTCCTCCTGATGTTGGGGGCCCCAGAGCATCATCATCAGCATTCCCAAGCCGAGCCTTCCCGCTGGGATCTCGGCTCATCCAAGTTGTGTTGTGTAGCTGTGGTTCTGTTCCCCGTTGCTTTTGGCTGCTCTGCCCGTGGTTTGTCGTTCCCTGTGCTTGGTGGGAGACTTGGGGTTGGCTCAGTTTCCTTCTGTTCTTGCAGATTTGCAGCCTGGCCAAGGCTGGGGGTGGTTTCCAGAGGATCTCTGGAGATGGTCCATGTGGGAGCTTGGATAGGTCCAGTCCCTTCCCAGGACTGGGAGTTTTGGATGTCTCCAGGGCTGGGAACAGTGGGATCTTTGACACTTGAAAGTGCTGCTTTTTAGTGGTTTGCAGGTAGGTCAGGATTTCATGCAGTGTTTCTCGTGCCTGGGGTTTGGAACATCTGGGAGTCTTGGAGCAACCTGGGATAGTGGAAGGTGTCCCTGCCCATGGCAGCAGTTGGAACTGGGCGGTCTTGAAGGTCCCTCCCAACCCAAACCATTCTGGGATTCTTTCCCCCAGAAAGCACACATGGAAAACCTGCTTTGAGGTCTCCTTGGGCTGTGGTGGGAGCAGCCCAGCTCCTGCAGCCCCTCAGGCAGCTCCATCCCCATCCTGCACCCTCCTTCCCACCCGTTTCTGGACGTTCTTCCCACCCCCAGCTCCGTCCCCTCCGCCAGTCCCTGGGGGTTTGTTTTGGGACCGTGCTCCGAAGGGAAGCTGAAGGGATCACTTTTCCTTTCTGTGCTCCCCGAGCTAAATATACCGAGCAGCAGCTGATCCCTGCTCCAGCAGCTGATCCCTGCTCCCAGCAGTGACACGGTGACATTGCTGCAGTCACGAGGGACCCACCAGGAGGGGACAATGTCACTGCTCCAGCTGAGGACCCCAGGGGCAGGGGCTGCCCTGCTGGAAGGGCCCTTTTCCCAAACGTTCCCATTGTCCATGTTCCTGCCCTGGCTCTGGGCAGCCAAAGGCATGAGAGCAGAGGGGCCCCAGGCTGGAGCTGCAGGACCTTGGGCAGCCTGGGCAGCACCTGCAGTGGATTTGCAGGAGCCTGGAATGTTAAAGCTGTGCCGGAGCTTTTCCCAGCCCTGTCTGATGTTAAAGCTGCAGATCTCAGAGGACTCTCCTGTGGGTGTGATCCCACTGGGCACAGAGGGGCCTGGGGGTGAAGGATCCTGCCCTGAGTGATGTGGGAGGGGTGGGAATGGGAAGTTATCCCTTCATTTGGTTCCACCTGTTGGGCACTGGAATGTGAGTGGTTCTGCTGGTGGTGATTTCACAGACTGGTTTGGGTGGGAATGGACCTTAAAGCCCACCCAGTGCCACCCCTGCCATGGGCAGGGACACCTTCCACCAGCCCAGGTTGCTCCAAGCCCCGTCCAACCTGGCCTTGGACACTTCCAGGGATCCAGGGGCAGCCACAGCTGGGATATATTTATTTATACGTATTTCTCAGTGGTATTCCCTCATCCCCTGCCCATGGCATTTGCTCCAGCTTGGCTTTGAAAGGTGCAGGTCAAACCCAGTAATAATGGTTTGAATTCTTATTCCAATGACGTAAAGCTGGTTCCATTGTGCCACTTAGGTGGATTTTTGGTAAGAGCATAATTCAAAGAAACGTCTGGAATCCCAGAAAATGAGGTTATAATTATTTATTATACCCACTCTGTATTAAAATTAATTGAACATATTTACTTGCTGAATATTTCCTAGCTGGTCTTCCCAGGAACTTAAATCTCCAAGGGTACTGCAGGGAATGTTCATACTCAGTTTGATTTGTCAGTTTAAGTCAGCAGCTAAAAATATTTAACTAACAATTTTATTAGAAAGAAATACAAGTTTATGTCTATTATTATAATATATTTATATAATAGCTTACGTATATAATAATACTTTATATTTATTCAGATTTATTGGGATTTCCCTTCTTCTTTTTCTTCTTCTTCTTCAAGATTTTTTTAGTGCTCCTCATGCTTCTACAAGATGAACCAAAGCCTAATCCTGCTGTTTATTCCTCTCCTAGTTCTTGAGGGAGGACTTGAATTACCACGACCCAGCAGTCAAGCACAGCACCTTCCATGGAGAGGACAAGCTCATCAGTGTGGAAGATCTTTGGAAGGCCTGGAAAACATCTGAAGGTAAAAAAAGGCAAACAAGCAAAGAAACCCTTTCCCAGCAGGGCCAAAGAGTTTGGATTTTGGAAGCTCTTGGAAGAGCTTTCAGAAGGAATGTGCTGCTGCTCTTCCTGCCCTGCACCAGTGCTCTCCTGGCTTCTTTTTTTTGGGGTGGATTTTCGGGATTTCCTCACTTGCAAACTCTTAATGCTGCACCTGAGCGTGGCCACAAAAGTAGAAATTGTTTTGTTTCTCCACCCTAAAATGTGTGTGAAATAGGGCCAAATGCTGTCCAATTCCAGGTTCTCTGGTAAACTCCCAGTTTCAGCTGGAATTTTAATGGAATAATTACACCCTAAATATTCAGTGGAACTGCGTGGGAGTTTTCCTGCAGGTTGTGTTTTCCTGCAGGTTGTGTTTTCCTGCAGGTTGTGTTTTCCTTCGCAGAAATTTTTTGAACCTGAAAAGCTCCTTCCTGTAGTGAAGGGAAAGCAGAATAAAGTCCTGGAAGTGGAAGGGTCCTAAGTCCAGTCCACGTGGAAATAACTTCAGGCTGTTCCCAAATGGTGTCATTCATCCCTGGGGTGGTGGTGGAAATCCCCTGGGGGATAGAACAGCCCTGTGGATGTGGCACCTGGGGATGTGGGTGAGTGGTGGCCTTGGCAGTGCTGGGGGTGGTTGGACTCAGTGCTCTCCGAGGGCTTTTCCCCCCTCCAGGATCCTGTGACCCCACAGCTCCCCTGGGCCCCCGTGTCCCAGGAACACCTCCCATAAGGAATATTTATCCCATTAACCGGCTGTTTACAGATGGCTTTGCCTGGAGTGTGTTTTAGTGTCGGCTGGCAAAGGGCAGAAATCATTAGTGGATGGAGGAGAACATCCCACGACGCTCCCCAGTCCCGTAATTGCTGAGCTGCTCTGCTCTCTCCTGCTCCTGGCACACACGGACCTGCCACGGCCTTGGCAGGGCTGCTCTGGCATCACAGTTTCCCAGGGCTGGACTTAGTTCCTGCTCTTGTTTTCCCATTCATCATCCTGTAGGTCTGGCTGATAAAATAAATATCCAAAGGATGGTTTGATATCCTGGAATCACAGAAGGTTTGGGTTGGAAGAGACCTTAAAGCCCATCCTGCCATGGGCCACCCCCTCCACCAGCCCAGGTTGCTCCAAGCCCCGTCCAGCCTGGCCTGGAACACTTCCAGGGATATATCCAGCCTAATCTTGGAGCTTGAACTTCAGTCATAAAACGGGAATCAGGCTTGTAGGAAAGGTCTGCTCCTTCCTGTGGGTGTGAGAAGATGCTGTGAAGGGACAGGGCAGTTGTGCCCATGGCAGCTGTTTCCAAGCCCTTGCTTTTCCTCCCTTCCATTGATCCTGTTCCTGGGGCACCTGTGGAAAATAAAAAGTTATTTCTGTCCCTTAATGATCCAAAAATACAAAGGCTGTGATGCTCTTACAAGTGTTGTATCTGACAGATGAAGCCCTGGGTGAGCCTGGCTCTACCAAAGCCATGGAAGTACCAGATCAGCCCATTTTGGCAGGGCAGGGACCTGCTCATCTTGGCAAGTGTGCATGCTTCCAGCTTGGTTCTCAGGGATTTCCTCCCAAAATAAACACCTCTGGGGATGGCACCTTCCTTTGGAGCCTTGCTGTCTTTGCTCAGTGCTGGGCTCACTCCGTCATCTCTCCCAGCTCCCTCGGCTTCCTCATCTCCTTCATCCCTCAGCTTTCCCTCCCAGCTCCCTCACATCTCTCCCAGCTCCCTCAGCTCTCCCTCACATCTCTCCCAGCTCCCTCAGCTCTCCCTCACATCTCTCCCAGCTCCCTCAGCTCTCCCTCACATCTCTCCCAGCTCCCTCAGCTCTCCCTCACATCTCCCTCAGCTCCCTCTCCTCTCTCCCAGCTCCCTCAGCTCCCTCACATCTCCCAGCTCCCTCAGCTCTCCCTCACATCTCCCTCAGCTCCCTCTCCTCTCTCCCAGCTCCCTCAGCTCCCTGTCAGAGGCGTTGGGCTCTCTGGAGCTGGCAGGGAGATGTTTCTCATACTTGTGGGCCAAGTCACTGTTGACATTTGGGCAGAGGCCCTGAAGCTCTGCAGCCCCGGGAGCCAGAGGAAATGGGCCTTTTCCTGCCTTGGCTGCTGGGGAGGGTGTGAAGGAGATGGATGGAGGATGTCAGGGCTGTGAGGAGCTGACTGTCAGCAGGGGGGGATTCCCAGCCCAGCCTTGCTGCAGCCTGGGGAGGTGCTGCAGGAGCTCAGCCTGTCTGAGCAAGGACAGAGGTTGATAAATTATAAAAAAGGCCTCTCTGTTCTAAAAAAACACATGTTGCATGATGTGCCCCAGGCCAGGTTGGACGGGTCTCGGAGCAACCTGGGCTAGGGAAAGGTGTCCTTGCCCATGGCAGGGGCTGGCTCTAAGATCCCTCCCAACCCAAACCATTGTGTCATTCCATGATTCTGTGATCCCAGGGGATCATTCCTCACTGCAGGGGCTTGTCTTTGAACTCTGCAGGGATTTTTCCCTCACTGAGGGTGGCGGGTTGGGGAGTGTCTGGTGAAGCTCTGCTGTTGCTGGTGGATGATTTTGGGGGCTGAGGACCCCTGATAAGCTGTTTGCCTGTCCTGTGCCTCTCCTCAGTGTATAACTGGACAGTGGACGAGGTGGTTCAGTGGCTCATCACCTACGTGGAGCTGCCCCAGTACGAGGAGACCTTCCGAAAGCTGCAGCTGAGTGGCCACGCCATGCCCAGGTCAGTGCCCTCCGTGTCCCCAGGAGCCTCTGGGACGTGTGCCAGGGGCAAAACAGATCCCAGGCAGCTCCTGACTTCACATGTAATTCCTTGGCATGGGCTGAGCAAAGCCTTATTCCTGTTCTACTGCATTTTTGAGAGAAAAGAGGGGAAATCTGGGTTAGATATTGGGAAGAAATTCTCCCCTGTGAGGGTGGGGGGGCCCTGGCACAGGTTACCCAGAGAAGCTGTGGCTGCCCCATCCCAAAAGTGTCCAAGGCCAGGCTGGATGGGGCTTGGAGCAACCTGGGCTGGTGGAAGGTGTCCCTGCCCATGGCAGGGGGTGGCACTGGATGGGCTTTAAGGTCTCTTCCAACCCAAATCATTCCATAGTGCCAGGATAAGAGAAACAGTGGCTGTGAGTTGGCCTAAACTTGTAACAGGTTTGGAAAACCTCAGTGCAGCTTTTTGGGTGAAGGTTCTTGTCACTGAAAAAGAGGCTTTTAAACTGACTGGGGAGGAGGGATTAACTGAGAACAAATCCCAGTTAACTGGGAATAAAACAAGGAGGTTTTTGAGGCAGCACATGGTGTGTCCACATCTGTTCCGAGTGAGAAGTGTAGTTTGTGGTGTGTGACACAGGATGGCAAAGGCAGTGGAGATTTGGTGAAAAAACAACTATTACTGATTGGTAGGACACCAAAAGATGGGTTTTGATGGGAAATCAGTCCCTCAGGCTGTCAGGATGAATGAAATAGGCCTGGCCTTGGTTTTCCCTGCTCTCTCCATTCCCAAAGACGCTGCTGTAAACCCTGTCCTAGAGATACCCTGGGTCAGAGGGATTTCCTTTGTGCTGATAGCAGGGAACTCTCATGTCCTGCTCCCCTGGTCTCCCTGTTCCTGCTCCTGGTCAGCTGTGAACCCCAGTGACTGCTGCTCTGCTCTCCCCCGTGCAGGCTGGCAGTGAACAATGCCACCATGATGGGCACTGTGCTCAAGATGACCGACCGCAGCCACCGGCAGAAGCTGCAGCTCAAGGCCCTGGACACGGTGCTCTTCGGGCCCCCTCTCCGTGAGTACCCCAGTTCCAGGGCACAGCATCTTGGAGGTTGGAAAAGACCCCCCAGGTCATCAGGTTCTGGGGCTGTCGATCCCAGGATCTGTGTCTGCTCAGATGAAACAGGCCTGGGTGACCCAAACTGCCTCACCCCGGGAGATCGTCGCAGTGCGACTCCCTGGAGCAGGAACAGGTTGTCTCTGGATTTATGGGGGCAGCTCTGCAGCTCAGAGGCATCCCGGGCTGGCATCCCATCTCTGGGAACTGCTCCCAGACCTTCCTTCTTGCTGGGATCTCCTGTGTCCGTAGGGTGACACCTTCCCCTCTGTCCTTCCTGTGGTGCTGATGGTGGGGGGGTTGAGGGGCTGGAGAGCAGCGGCCCTGCCTGTTCCCAGGGGAGCTGCTGCCATTCCTGGGGTGTCCTGGGGCCCTGTCGGTGACTCAGGCTGTGGATGAGCTGCCTCTGGAGCAGGGAGGGAGCAGCAGGCTGGGTTCAGGATGGCTGACACCAGGAGCTCCTTTGAAGCTCATTCCAGGCTTGGTTGGATCTCAAGCCCTCTGATGCCTATCTGGGTGTGCTCGGGGTGCTCCCTTTGCATCCCTTCCCTTTGGCTCTTGTCTGCTCCCAGTTCAAGGTGCTTTTGTCTCCCTCCCTCCCTGTCATTGCTTTCCCATGGGCTTTGGGTGCTCTGGGGAGGTGCTCAGGGCCCAGCTCTGGGCAGGCAAGGGGGATTTTAGGGCGGGCTGTGCTGCCTGTGCATGATTTGAGTTCTCCCTACACAGAATTCCTCTTCCCCTTTTACTTCTCGTGTGTCCCCAGTGCAGGAGGTTTGAAATGAGGGTGGCAGGGTGCAAATGGGGTGAAATGGCCCAGGAACTCCCTGAGCTGGGGTTGCTGAGGGCTGGAGTTTGTACTACTGAAAACACCACTTGGTGCTTCCTCTGTTCTTCAAGTGGCTTTTTAAGCATCAATTACAGAATCTCAGACTGGTTTGGGTGGGAAGGGGCCTTAAAGCCCATCCAGTGCCACCCCTGCCATGGACAGGGACACCTTCCACCAGCCCAGGTTGCTCCAAGCCCCGTCCAACAGCAGCTCCAGCCCAGTGACTCCTGTGGGGTGGAATTTCCCTGGCAGTTCCTGGTGCCCTGTAAATGGCCAAGTGAATGGCTTGTAATGGGTTGAGATTAATGGCTGTTCTCCCTGTTGGAGCTGTTCTGTTCCGCCCTGCGGCTCCTTTGGCTCTGGAATGAGCCTCCCTGGGTCACGGGGATGAAAGTGTGCAGTGACCTGTCCCGGTGTCCTGGGCAGGCTGGGAACAGCGTGGGGCTGGGACAGACCTGGGAGCCCTGGGCCTGGAAGTGTTCCAGGCCAGCTTGGAGCAACCTGGGCTGGTGGAAGGTGTCCCTGCCCATGGCAGGGGTGGCACTGGGTGGGCTTTCAGGTCCCTCCCAGTCCAAAGCAGTGTGGGATTCTGTGACTCTGTATGGATCAGGTGTGTGAGCAGGGGAAATACACCTGAAATCTGCAGCTGAAGCAGAGATTTAACCCTTTCTAGAAGGTAAAATTTCCTGGTTTCTGGTCACCTGAATGGCTTGGTCTCCAGTCACAGCTCGAGGCTGTTTATCTAGAGCAGTTCCTTCAGGAGTGGATTGCAAAACTCCTTTCACCAGCCACCGGCAGCCTCGGGAAGTGCTGGGTGACCTTTTGGGCTGCAGGAGCTGCATCATTCCTGGGGATTGGGATTACAGCACAGGGACACAGCGTGTCCTGCATTGTCCCTGGGGATTGGGATTGCAGCACATGGACACAGGGTGTCCTGCTGCTGGGGGAAGCCTTTCCCACCCCAGGGCTGCAGAGTTTCTACTCTGATGTCTCCTGTGGCTCGTGGCAGAGGTTCAGCCAGCAGCAGTTTCCATCCTGGCCCATTTCCGTGTGGATCCACAGGCTCCTGGATTCTGCTGCCAGACTCCAGGCGTGCCCTTTCCTAAGGCAAACAGGTCTGACCACTCCAGCTCTGTAATTAACCCAAGTGCAGGGAGTGTGGTGCAATTATGATCTGAGCAAGATGAAGTGATTGCTCCTTCTGTGTCTGTCCCTTTGGTGTCCTGTTCCTGTGCTTCAGGAATTCATCCAGCACAAAATAGGACAACTTCAGGTGAAATATGGAATCCCAGACTGGTTTGGATTGGGAGGAACCATAAAGCCCATCCAGTCCCACCCCCTGCCATGGGCAGGGACACCTTCCACCAGCCCAGGTTGTTCCAAGCCCTGTCCAACCTGGCCTTGGACACTTCCAGGAATGGGAGAGGGGAGGGAAAACAGGAGAAACAGGGGAATAGGAGAGGGGAATTTCAGAAAACAAGCAGTAAAATTCAGAACAATGGATATTTTTGGTGAAAAGTGAAGTTAAATTTTGATTTTTTGTAACCCTGAAGTGATGGAGACTGAGACATTTGCCTCCTCACAGATGGCTCAAGGCACCTTGGTGGCAGAGTTTGAGGTTCAGAGACAAACAGGATGTTGTGCACTGGGTTATCCATCCAGGATGGCATCCATCCCTCCATCCCTCCATCCATCCACCCCTCCATCCATCCATCCCTCCATCCCTCCATCCATCCATCCCTCCATCCCTCTGGGGACTTGTCCTGGCCACCTCTCCAAAGGCCAGTGAGTGGCACCTGTGTGGTGCCCGTGGGGTTTCAGGAGAGGTTTCCATGGCCCCACATCCCAGGACAGGGGTCCCCCAGGTGGGTTTGTTCCACAGCTGGGCACGAGCCACGGCTGCTTGTCCATATTCTGTGATATGATTCTGTTTAGGAACTGGGGAGAAATTCCTGGCTGTGAGGGTGGTGAGGCCTTGGCACAGGTTGCCCAGGGAAGTTATGGATACCCCATCCCTGGAAGTGTCCAAGGCCAGCATGGACAGGACTTGGAGTAACTGCTGGAACCAATTCCTTTCCCTCTGCTGTATCACACGTGTTTTTGACAAGTCCTTTGAGCCCAGTTGAGTCATTGTCTGTTTAAAGCAGGAGGATTTCCTGAGCAAACAGCAGCTGAATTTATTGCCCTGAGATTCACCATCCATCCCAAATATTTACAGTTCCCTGGATGGGGTTTGGAGTACCTGCACCTCGGCTGGAAGGCAGCCCTGGCCCTTCCAGGGGCTCCCCAGGGTCTGGCACTGTTATCACATGGTTTGTTCACTCCGTGTGCCAGGGGTGCCTGGGCATTCATGTGGAGCTTCAGGGCTGGGATCTCTGAGAGGAGGGACAACTGTGACCCTACAAAGGCAGGAGCAGGGAATCTGAGCAGCCTGGCTGCTCTTATGGCCAGGGGAAATCAGGACATCTCTTTCATTCCACAGTTACCTTGGGGGTTCACTGGCAAATAAGAGTTTTAAGGACTCAAGAAAGGGCTGGGGCTGGATATCAACAGGCAATCCCAGACTGGTTTGGGTTGGGAGCAACCTCAAAGCTCATCCCATTCCAACTCCTGCCATGGGCAGGGACACCTTCCACCAGCCCAGGTTGCTCCAAGCCCCGTCCAACCTGGCCTTGGACACTTCCAGGGATCCAGGGGCAGCCACAGCTTCTCTGCCCAACCTGGGCCAGGGCCTCCCCACCCTCCCAGCCAGGAATTCCTTCCCAATATCCCATCTCTCCCTGCCCTCTGGCAGTGGGAAGCCATTCCCTGTGTCCTGTCCCTCCATCCCTTGTCCCCAGTCCCTCTCCAGCTCTCCTGGAGCCCCTTTAGGCCCTGCAAGGGGCTCTCAGGTCTCCCTGGATCCTTCTCTGGGGTGAGCCCCCCCAGCTCTCCCAGCCTGTCCCAGAGCAGAGGGGCTCCAGCCCTTGGAGCATCTCCATTTTACCACCCTCACTGCACAAGCTTTTCTCTGATATCTAATCCAAGTTGTCCCTCCTGCAGTTTCAAACCTTCACCCCTTTTTGACCCTTTTACCTTCCTTCAAGCACAAAGCCAAAGCAGAGCTGCAAACCCCACAGGACATTATGTCTTGCAGTCGAGTGGAACAACCACAGTCTTTAGTAAAACTGTGCCTGTTCTCCCTTCTTTCCCCCAGAAAAAGGGAAGAAAAGATGTAGAGGAGTCAGTTTTCCATGGGGCACTTTCCCTTCTCCTGCAGCCTGTGCAGGTGTAACGTGTGCCTGGTGCTGGTGACAGTGCAGGAGCAGCCGAGGCCACACGGGAGCAGAACAGGCTGTGAACAGACTGTGCCAGCCAGGGGTGAGGGACAAATCCAGGGGGATTGAAGTCACAGTAAACTGGACAAGAACAATCTGAACCTGGGCTGGGAACGGCCCCACGGCCATCGGCCTCTGGCACAGGGTGCAGCAGGGCAGGAGCTGAAGTTACAGAAAGTCCTGGTACAACAAGTCCAAAGGCAGCAACTCTGACCTGCAGAGCTGCCTCCAGCCCTGGGATCCAACAGCAGAAGGATGTGGAGCTGCTGGAGGAGTCCAGAGGAGGCCGTGGAGATGTTCCAGGGCTGGAGCTCCTCTGCTCTGGGACAGGCTGGGAGAGCTGGGGGGGTTCACCTGGAGAAGAGAAGGATCCAGAGAGAGCTGAGAGACCCTTCCAGGGACTAAAGGGGCTCCAGGAGAGCTGGAGAGGGACTGGGGACAGGGGATGGAGGGACAGGACACAGGGAATGGCTTCCACTGCTGGAGAGCAGGATGAGATGGGATATTGGGAAGGAATTCCTGGCTGGGAGGGTGGGGAGGCCCTGGCCCAGGTTGGCCAGAGAAGCTGTGGCTGCCCCTGGATCCCTGGAAGTGTCCAAGGCCAGGTTGGACGGGGCTTGGAGCAACCTGGGCTGGTGGAAGGTGTCCCTGCCCATGGCAGGAGTTGGACTGGGATGAGCTTTGAGGTTGCTCCCAACCCAAACCAGTCCGGGATTCCATCGTGCTACATTTACGTCCCAGCTGAGTTTTCCTTGGTTTCCTCACCCGCTCGCCTCGAGCCAGAGCTGGTGCAGGGGAGGGATGTCCCAAGTGCTGACAGGCTGGGTCCCAGCGTGGTTGGTGCTGGCACAGGGAGCAGGAGGTGACTCAGGTGGGGTGGGGCTGGCAGGGGCTGCTCTGGGCAGCACTGGGCGTGCTGAGCCACGGGCTGGGGGCGGCTGTGCCGGCAGGGAAGGGGAGAGACCCTGGGGTGGGACACAAAGCACCTGGACACGTCACCCCCACGGGCCTCCAAAGGGGAAGGGAAAGGATTCAAGATCTCAGACCTGCAGCGACTTGCCAGGATGTGCTGCTTAGGAAGAGGATGTTGTGATAATCCATCCGGGATGGGACGCGGGCCCGGCGCTCTCCGTGTTTATTTCTCCGGGATTTACACGGGAATGGGTTCACAGTGATGGGACTCTCAGGTGATGGGTCACACCTGGTGTCCACCACAAGGGAGATGGTGTTTGGGTGTCTGCTGGGCACCTGGGGAAAGGTCCTGTCCCTCTCCCCCCACAGGGAAAGCCCCTCCATCCCAGGCACCACTGTCCCCCCAGGGGTCAATCCAGCCCCCGAGCCCTGGAATTCCATGGTGTGCTTTACATTCCCTCTTCAGGTTTCCACCTCCCAGGGCCCCTTCCCTGTTCCCCCAGCTCTGCCACTGTGACACACACATTTTAGTGATCAGAGAAGGGTTTGGCTTGAGAGGGACCTTAAAAGTCCATTTGATCCAATCTCCTTGCCGTGGGCAGGGACACCTTCCACCAGCCCAGGTTGCTCCAAGTCCCGTCCAACCTGGCCTTGGACACTTCCAGGGATCCAGGGGCAGCCACAGCTTCTCTGGGAAACCTGGGCCAGCCCCTCCCAGGGAGGAATTCCTTCCCAATATCTGGAGTGAGTCCCCCCTCGTTGGGTTTAAAACCAGCAAATGCTGAACGTTGAGTCAGAGCTCACGTGACTGAGCTGCTCTTTGTGGCATTCTCAGCACACACTGGGGTGAGAATTCAACAAATAGTTACAGGAAAAAAAAAGTCTGCTTGTCTCTGTTGAGCTTTGTGTGGCACTTAAGCCCCCACTTATTTCCTCTCCTTCTCTCACGTGTCCACACCTTTTTTTTGAAGCAACTGTTGAAAAGGGGAGTTTCCACACTGAGTTGTGACTCTGTAGAAGGTTTGGCAACTTGGTGATTTGATACTTGTGCTGCCCCAGAAGCTCTGGGATCACAGCTGTGTTCCTTCAGTTTATTCTTTCAAATTGTTTCCTTCTTGGCTCTTACTGATCTTGCTTATCCTTGTACTCAGTGTTGCCTGTGCTGCCCTAGGAGAGCACAGCTCTTCAGGGGGTTCCTGTGTGGGGTCCCTGCTGTACCACCTATTGCCAGGCAAATCAGAGCTGTAAGATTTGGAATTTCAGCTCCTTTTTTGTGTGTGTGTCTCCAAATTGAATGAATGGTGTGAACCCTCTGGTGTTCCCCTTAGACACCAAAGTAGCTCCTTCCCTTTGTGAGTCCTGGGCCACAGTTCTTTCTAGAGCTATCCTGAGTTCTCCTGTCCCACTCCAGTGCAGTCGAAGGATTTGGAGTTCAGGAGTGTCTCTGGTCTCTTCCAGTGACCCGACACAACCACCTGAAGGATTTCATGCTGGTGGTGTCCATCGTCATCGGGGTGGGCGGCTGCTGGTTCGCCTACATCCAGAACCGCTACTCCAAGGAGCACATGAAGAAGATGATGAAGGACCTGGAGGGTCTCCACAGAGCTGAGCAGTCTCTCCACGACCTTCAGGAGCGGTAGGTTCTGTGTGTCCACCCAGCTGGAGCTCTCAGCTGTCACTTCTTCCTGTAAGGTCCTTATTCCTTTAGATTTCAGAAAATACTGTTTTTAGCTGTTGTGGTGCCTCATACCAGAGTCAGTCCATTCCTGAGGGACCTGCAGAAGCTGCCAGCAGCCTCCAGAGCTTGGATGGGTGCTGGGCTCCTGCAGGGGTTCACTTCCTAGGCTGTGTTTAAAGGTGTGTGCATGCTCACCTGGCCTGTTCCTCCACAGAGTCAGAGAACCATGGAATGGTTTGGGTTGGGAAGGACCTTAAAGCTCATCCAGTCCATGGGCAGAGACACCTTCCACCAGCCCAGCTTGCTCCAAGCCCTGTTCAACCTGGCCTTGGACTCTTCAGGGATGGGGCAGCCACAGCTTCTCTGGGCAGTCTGTGCCAGGGGCTCCCCACCCTCCCAGGGAATTCCTTCCCAATATCCCATCTAATCCTGCCCTCTGGTGGTTCCCCCTTGTCCTGTCTCTCCATCCCTTGTCCCCAGTTCCTCTCCAGCTCTCCTGGAGCCTCTTTAGGCCCTGGAAGGGGCTCTCAGGTCTCCTCAGCTGGAGGCAGCTCTGCAGGGGGGTCTCACCTGGGCAGGGCAGAGGGGCAGAATCCCCCCGGCTGCTCCCCCCTGAGTGAGCAGGAGGGACCTGCAGGGGCTCCTCTCCAGACCCCATCACTCCTTGGTTTGGATCATCCTCCAGTTTCTGGGACAGAGAAGAGTCTTCACCCCTGGGGATGACAAACCTGGGGGGTCTTTTGGCAGCAAGATATTTTAGGGGCAGATTTAGCAAATAGCAGAGAGTGACAGTCTGGGGCTGGAGCTGCTTCCCAGGAGGTTTGAGTGTAGTTTTGGAGGATAAAGCTTGATTTGACTGCCACATAAGGTGATGGTCGTGTTGCCAGTGGAACGTGGAGCCCAACCCCAGACACCCATCCTGGCCAGTCATGGGGGGGCAATGAGTGACCTGTGCAAACCCCGGGATCCCGAGGATGTCCAGCTGGAGACCTGCAGACAGCCCAGTGTTTGGAATGTGCCTGATGTACCCCCAGCCTGCAGCCTGGTTCCTTGCCCGTGTGCTCAGGACGTCCTCAGGGAATTGTCCCACCCATGAGTGCTGCTGGCAAGGCTCCTCTTCCTCCAGTGTGGTGGCACCAGCTGTGTGTGTGAGGAGAGCAGACACCTGAGAGCACCCAGGGGATGATGCCACACTGGGGTGGTGCCACCACAGGGTGTGACCTGGAGCCAAAGTGCATTTCTCCTCTGCTGGCTCCAATCCACAGCTGGTTCCACAGGGACTCCAGGAGTTACAGGTTGGAAACACTCCCAAAGAAAGATTGGTTTATTTTTCCTGCATCCAGAAGGACACAGGAATCCCATGTCCCACAGCAGCAGTGCTGTGTCCAGGCCAGGAGGCCTCTTTGGTGTCACCTCAGAGCTCCAGACTCTGAGGGGCTGCGGGGAATGTGCCCCTGGGAATGACCTTGGGAGCCGCGTAAACAAGGAGCTGTTCCTGGGAAGTTCTTAACTTCCGATAGGAAGAAACACAAAACCACTTGTGCCTGGCTTAGCTGGAGCCTGAAGCCTTAAGCCAGAGCAGCTGGGAGGGCTCATTCTCCACCCAGGGCACTGAGCTCAAGGGGTGGGAGGTGAACTGGGGACCTGATGAGGCCCCTTGAGGGGAAATACTTCAAATACTCCTTCAGTTCCTCAATCCTTGGCCCCAGCAAGGTTCAGTTGTGGTCCTCAGCCGCTGTGGGAACATCAAACTCTGGGCAGCACCAGTTCTGCTGGACCTGTGGAGAAGTCGTGCTGAAGTTCTGCTCAGAAGCTTCTTTTCCAGAGCCTGAAGGCCCCTTCTTCCCTGGCTGAGTGAAGCTCAGTGCTGAGCAGAGCTCAGGAAGGCTCAGGGATGCCTCTCCAGTGCCTGGTGCTGTGATTTGCTGAACAGCTCAGAAATGGTCTTGAGGAGTTGGGAATGTTGATACAAAAGCCTGTTTTTTATTCGTCTTCCAAATACCTTTGAGAACATCCTTCAGCAGTGACACTTCCCAGTCCATTAAATGACTCATCATGATGTCTTGGCACATCCCACTGATGCCTGCACATGTGGGAAGGGCTGTGTTGAAGATGTGTGGATTGTATGGAAAATCAGCACCTGGATTGTGAGCCCCAAAGGACCCAGAGCAGCCGTGGCTGCCCCTGGATCCCTGGAAGTGTCCAAGGCCAGGTTGGACGGGGCTTGGAGCAACCTGGGCTGGTGGAAGGTGTCCCTGCCCAGGGCAGGGGTGGCACTGGAGGATCTCTGGGGTCCCTCCCAACCCAAAGCACTCTGTGATTCCGTGACTGAGGGACAAATGACACGGGTGTTGTCACAGAAGGCCGCTCTGGGCCACCCAGCCAGGACTCCAAGGAATTCTTGTTTAAGGATCTGAAGGACACCTCTAACCTAACCACTCTGTCCTTGGGTGTTACCTGGGAACACCACACAGCTGGGATAGGTACAGGAGATTCCTAAAACACCTGGATGACACCTTCCTGGTACAGGGACTCGGGGAGCTGCCCTGGAGAGGGGCCCTCTGGGATTTGAGGCTTGTTGCAGAGAGGGTCTCATGGGTGAGAAGGTGGTTGGGGGCCGTCTTGGGCCATAAAACCATCGAGTTTCACATCTCTGGGGCTGCCAGGACCCATCTGGCTCCCAAGATGGACCAGGCACAGATGAGCATAGTTAGAAAATCAGCCTCTTCTATTAACAGTTCAGTAGAATCCTAAAAGTCACCAGGGGTGGGAGAGACCGACAGGGACCATGGCAGAGCCACCCCATGTGGCTCCCTGGGGACACCACGCAGGCTCTGGGCTCCGCCTGGAGTGGGGACTAATCTTAACTCTAATCCTAATCCTAATCCAGGGCCAGCAGAACAGCCCAGGCAGAGCCTGCCTGGCACAGGAGGGACAATTCCTGGGAGAGTCACTGGTCACTGAGGGCCTGGGCCTCCAGCTGGGGAGGGGCAGGTCAGGTTTGGGGAGGGGCTGGCATGAGGAAAAGTCAGAACTTCCAGGCAGGATTAAGACGTGTCCAAATTTGAAGGCTTTTGGGAAGGGAACACAGAGCCATCCCCTCTGGGTGGTCAGACCTGCTCAGGCAGATCTGCTCCTCCTCTGCTTTAATAAAGTTTTCACTTTTGGAAAACGCCAAAAACTCAACTTGAGGCTTATTAAAGGAAATCCAGATACACTCTGGAAAATGAAGAAAACACGTCCTGAGCATTCAATAAATGAGCAAAGCTGAGCAGTTGACAATTTAATTTCCTCCTGAACACCTTGTCCTTGCCCCTCCAGGTGTGTGTTGCTGTGAGCACGTGGCAGATGAGGGCAGGGCTGGGCAGAGATGAGGGCAGATGAGGGCAGGGCTGGGCAGAGATGAGGGCAGATGAGGGCAGGGCTGGGCTGTGGGGCCCATGGCCACAGAGCCCAGCCCAGCCCAGCCCAACCCTGTGTGTGTTCCAGGCTGCAGAAGGCGCAGGAGGAGCATCGCTCCGTGGAGGTGGAGAAGGTGCACCTGGAGAAGAAGCTGCAGGACGAGATCAGCATGGCCAAGCAGGAGGCCCACCGGCTGCGGGAGCTGCGCGAGGGCACCGAGAACGAGCTCAGCCGCCAGAAATACGCGGAGCAGGAGCTGGAGCAGGTGAGGGGCCACGGGGGATGTGCTGCCACTGGGGGGGTGTCAGCCAGGCCAGCAGGGCCTTCTTCCCTCAGGGAAATCAGGGAACTGAGTGTTCAGGTTGGCACCACGTGGCGTCCCAGCAGCAGGAGAGGTGTTGCCTTGCCCTGGGGCTGCACCCTCTGGGAATTCTGCCTCCCTCTGCAAACCATAAGGTCTTTCTCTTTTTGTATCCGTGGTTTTAGGAGAGATTTAGAAGGAGTTTGGTTGTGCTTTCCGTGCTTTCTTGTGCATCAGGGAAGTGTATAAAGTTTGGGTTGGGAAAGCCCTTGGAGACTGTGGAGTCCAACCGTGCCCCAGCCCTGCCAAGGCCACCACTGACCATGTCCCCGAGTGCCACATGGACATGGCTGTTAAATCCCCACAGGGATGGGGACTCCACCACCTCCCTGGACAGCCCTCTCCATGGAGAAATTTTCCCAATATCCAACCTAAACCTCCCCAAACCTACAAGAAAGTCCAAACCCACAGTTCCAGGAGCTGTTTCCTGTCTCACCTGAGGGACAATTCCTACCTGACTTTAAGCTCCAGATCAGTGTAAAGTGAAGCTGCATGAGCCAGGACTGCAGGAGCCAGGCAAGGTCCTTGGCTATTTTGAGGCAGTTGGCACATCCTCCTGCCTGTGCCCAAGCTTTTTTGCTACCATGGAGGATGGGGAAGAAAACAAGGCAAGAATCCAGGGTTTCCACTGGCAAGGGAGGACCAAGTGTCCCGGGAGCCGTGGGGCAGCACAGCCAGGTGTACCAACAGCAAATTCCCTTCCTGCCTGGAGCAGCAACAGCCCAGAGACCTGAAGGGGACTGTTTCCAGCCTTGCTCTCCTGATCCAACATCCTTCCTCCCTCCTAAGTGGCTGTCCAGCCTCTCCACGAGGTCACTGAGCTCCATTTCAGGACAGGCACTGGGACATCCATCCTGACACGAACAGGAGCTGGGTCCGTGTGTGTTGGGCCATCAGACAGGGCTGGGTGGGTTCAGGTACCCCCAGCCCTCGTTCCTAGCCAGCTCCTGGCTCTGGAGAAGCCCAGGTGCCCCTGCCAGCTCCCCTCATTCCCAGAGCAGGAGCTGACGTGCCTCTGTTGTTCCGCAGTGTCCGTCGGGAGGGCGGCGGGGTGAGTACGGAGTGTCCCCCTGACCCACCGTGTGATGTAACCCCAGCACCACCCAGCAGCCCCAGGACACACCTGGCATTAACCAGCCACCCCCACTGACCCCACAGCTCCTCCCAGGTCACCGTATTCCCTGATCCCAGGGAATATCAGCCAAGACCTTCCACTGCCCCAGGTGGTTCCTGTCACTGAAGTGACACATCCCACACACCCTGCTGGAGTCGTGTTCCTGGGATGTCCATCCAACCCTCTCCTTGCTGGGTCACCCTCCCCCAGACCACGACCCCAGTGGGGCTGCAGACCTGGAGGACACTGAGAGAATCACAGAATGGAATCCCAGAATGGTTTGGGTTGGAAGGGACCTCAAAGCCCATCCAGTGCCACCCCTGCCATGGGCAGGGACACCTTCCACCAGCCCAGGTTGCTCCAAGCCCCGTCCAGCCTGGCCTTGGACACTTCCAGGGATCCAGGGGCAGCCACAGCTTCTCTGGGCAACCTGGGCCAGGGCCTCCCCACCCTCCCAGGAAATTTCTTCCCAATCTCCCATCTCTCCCTGCCCTCTGGCAGTGGGAAGCCATTCCCTGTGTCCTGTCTCTCCATCCCTTGTCCCCAGTCCCTCTCCAGCTCTCCTGGAGCCCCTTTAGTCCCTGCAAGGGGCTCTCAGCTCTCCCTGGAGCCTTCTCTTCTCTAGGTGAACCCCCCCCAGCTCTCCCAGCCTGGCTCCAGAGCAGAGGGATTCTTAGTGATCCAAATGGGATCTCAGACATGTTCCCAGGAGAATGGACACACACAAACCAGCTCCTGTTTGCACTGATTCCTTGCAGAACTGGGAGGGTTTGGGTTGTGGACCCTCATCTCAACCACTGGTCCCTTGCCTGTTGTTCCACACCACTTCCCCTTCCCACCATTCCCTAAAAACATTGTTCCTGTGTTTTGAGCACTCCTGTACCCCAAACACCCAGTGCCAGATTTCCTGCCCACTTATTGTGCATATTCCCAAATCCCAGATGCTTGTGGTTGGTAGTCAGAGTTCCTCTGTGGTGGGAGCAGCACCTGGGGAAAAAACAGGAAAAACCCGGGGTCTGCCATTGTGAATTTGGAACTCTGGGACTGATTTAGGCAGTTTTGTACTCAACGAGCCCAAATCCCACCCATGTGGAGGGAGTGCTTGACCTCCTGTGTGCGATGCCTCCCCGATGGACCTTCCTTCAGGATAAACTCTGGGATTTCAGAGGATCCGCCTGTAACCTGGGCCTTTGGGCTCCGTAGGAATCACAGCCGTGGGCTGGGTGAGACGTGACCGAGTTAAATAACACGCTGAGGGAAGAGATCCAAGTCTGAGCAATCCTTTAAAAAGCGCTTCTCCCGTCCGCCCACCGTGCGAGGGGAAGGGCTGTGCCCGTGGGATGGGATGAGCGGGAGCAGGGAATGCTCCAGGAGCTGCTCTGGGGGGGTTTGGCAGCCAGGAAACCTGTTGGACAGTGTAAAACCAGGTTGGACAGTGTAAAACCAGGTTGGACAGTGTAAAACCAGGCAACCCCCCGAGCCTGGGGGGCTCTGGGGGCAGGGAATCCTGACTGTGGATGGGGCTGTCCCAGGATCGCATTCCCATCCTTGCATCCCTCCAGTGTTCACTTCCTGCAGGGCTTGTGTTGGCTCCAGGTGTGCCAAAGCCTCTCCACACCGTGGGCAGGGGAAGGGAAGAGTTAATCCTTGATGGTCTCCAGCACTAAAGGCTTTCCTGTGACGTTTTGTGTCCTCAACTGGCTTCTCACCCACTTCCTTCTAATCTTGTACCCTCTCCCGTCTCTGGGATGAGTCAGGGTGTGGGAGCCTGGGCTGGGGGAATGAGAGACCCCAGGAATGGCTGATTCCAGCCTTGCTGTTCCTTTCCTGACCAGCAGCACATGCTTTGTGTCTAAATATTGCTTCACTTGCTCCAGCCTGGAAGTGTCTCCTGACGAGCTCGCTGTGCTTGGCTGGGAGCTGGGTGAGACAGGGATGCTGTCAGGGATGCTGCCTCCAGGGGAGGATCTGTGGGATTTACACACAGGCAGGGAGCTCTGCAGGGGTGTCTGGAGGCTACAATAAACACCCTGAGTGTTCTCCCCTCCAGCCCAGCTCTCCTTTAACTCCCTCGTGCACTGTGCTGTCGGCTCTGCAGGGTTTTCCTGCGGTTGGTGGCAGAGGAGCTGGCCTGGAGGGGTCGAGAGGGAGCACAGCATCGTGCTGGCTGGGAATTTCTGAGGCAGGAGCTCAGCTGTAGGATGAAAGGAGTTGTCTGTAGGTGGTTCTGGTGCTCGGAGCAGCAGCCTGGTCTGTGGGTGGCTGCGCTCCCTCCCGTGCCCGCGGTCCAGGATGCCACCACTCCTCCCGAGGACCTCTGCTGAGGACCTCTGCTGCTGCCCTGCCAGGGATGGGGCTGTGTGGGGACTTCTGTCCTCGCTTTGGTGCCTTGGAAGGGGCGGGTTGGCAGGCAGGAGTGGGCTGAGCTGTGGGAGGGCAGCGTGTCCATCCCGGCGCTCCCCTGCAGGTCCGGATGGCGCTGAAGAACGCGGAGAAGGAGCTGGAGTCCCACTGCAGCTGGGCTGCCCCCGAGGCTCTGCAGAAGTGGCTCCAGCTGACCCACGAGGTGGAGGTCCAGTACTACAACATCAAGAAGCAGAACGCGGAGAAGCAGCTGCTGGTGGCCAAGGAAGGGGTGAGAGTTGCACCGTCCTTGTCCCGGGCCCACGGCAGGGGTTGGGGGTGGAACCTGCACAGTTTGGTTTCTCTGCACCTTCTTTGTTTCATGGAATCACAGAATCCCACAATGGATTGGCTTGGGAGGGACCTCAAAGCCCATCCAGTGCCACGCCCTCCTAGGGGGTTGTTGAGCCCAGGTTGCTCCAAGCCCCGTCCAACCTGGCCTTGGACACTTCCAGGGATCCAGGGGCAGCCACAGCTTCTCTGGGCAACCTGGGCCAGGGCCTCCCCACCCTCCCAGCCAGGAATTCCTTCCCAATATCCCATCTCACCCTGCCCTCCTTCAGGTCAAAGCCAGTTTCTTTTTTCATGCCCTGAATTTGCATTTTTTAAAAGTGCAGCCCAAACCTTCCCTGACGTGTGACAGGGCTGAGGAGGAGGATGATGATGATGAGCTGCAGGCTCTTGTCTGGGCAGGGCCTGGCTGGATGTGACTGGAGCCTTGGGAAGGTGTGGGACAGGGACTGCTGCCCTGGGCAGTCAGTGAGCAGGAGGTTTTGCACCTCTTCAGCCTAATCCCTGCTCCAGGGGCTGAATGTGCCCAGGCAGTGAAATCCCAGGGTGAACGTGCCATCCATGGGGTGAATCACTGCTGCATTCCCATTCCCTGGGCTTTGTGTGCCATCCATGGGGTGAATCACTGCTGCATTCCCATTCCCTGGGCTTTGTGTGCCAGCCCCACGGGATGAGCTCAGGGAGGCTGTTGTAACATGTCCCTGTCTCCATGGCCATACACAGCCTGCAGGGCTGGCAGGGAGGGAAATCTGTCTGCCTTAATCTTCCTTTATTGGGAACATTCTAGCATTTCAACAGGTTTCCTTGGGCTGTGTCAGTTCTCACATCCACATCCTTGGCTTCCCCAAGTCCCAAAGCTCCCCCTGGAGCTGGGAACTGAAGAGCTGTGTGTTGAGGCTTTTTTTTTAGTACAGTGGCACAAAACCAACCTCAAACCAAAAACCTTACCCAAGGGCATCACTGGGGTGTGTTGGGTGCTCATGGGAAAGACAAGCCAAGGCTTTATGAGGGCCCTTCACTGAGTGAGGTGCCTGGTTCATGGAGTCATGGAATGGTTTGGGTTTGGAAAGCCCTCAGAGACCTTTAAGTGCACCCATTCCCCCAGCACTGCCATGGCCACCACTGACCCATATCCCCAGGTGCCACATCCACAGGACTGTTAAATCCCTCCAGGGATGGGGACTCCACCCCTGCCCTCAAAGTTCTCTCTCTTCAGTTCAGTTCCCTCTGATTTTTGGGAAGCTGGGAGAAGAGAGCATGAAACCTCCAGCTGGTACTTGCTGCTGGTGAACTGCTCACCCCCGTGCCAGGGAATGACATCCCTCAGTCCCAACACCATTCCTGCTGTTCCCACATGTGCAGGCAGCTGCAGGGACTGTTCCTGTCCCAGCCCATCCAGGATGTTCATGTCCTGGAGGAGACAGCAGGTCATCTTCATCCTGTGACCCTTCTCTGTTGATATTCCAGGCTGAGAAGATCAAGAAGAAGCGGAACACACTGTTTGGGACGTTCCACGTCGCTCACAGCTCCTCCCTGGACGATGTGGATCACAAGATCTTAACTGCAAAGTGAGTGTGTGGTGACCCCTCCCTCGGCCCTGCCTCCCTCCTCCCTCCCTCCTGTGCCATGGGCTGGGTGTCCTGGCACCTGGGCAGGGGCTTTGGGCTCATTTGGCTGAACTTTCCCTGACTTTGGTGGCCTGGGATTGGAATTGCTCCTTGTCATCAGTAACCTTTTAATTTTACCTGTGAGAAACAAGGGATCACAGTTATGTGGAGCAATTAAAAGTCCTATCAAAATGAGGTTTTGGGAGGTTGCAGAATGTTTAATCATGGAATGGGTTGGGTTGGGGGGGATTTTAAGGATCATCTTGTTCCACCCCCTGCCATGGACAGGGACACCTTCCACCAGCCCAGGTTGCTCCAAGCCCTGTCCAACCTGGCCTTGGACACTTCCAGGGATCCAGGGGCAGCCACAGCTTCTCTGGGCAACCTGGGCCTTGCCAACCTCAGAGGGAAGAACTCCTTCCTGGTATCCCATCTATCCATTCCCTCTGGCAGTGGGAAGCCGTTCCCCCTTGTCATTATCCCTGGATATTTCAGTCATTGCTGAGTTTTTTAATTCCCTCATTCCTGGAAGTGGAATGAAAAGCGCCTCAAGTTTTGGATACAAAGCTGGGCCCCAGGACTCTTTATTTGGGATGGTTTGAGGGGTGTCTCCCCTCACTCCCTGCCCTTCCCCACAGTCCCTGGCTCCCCGCTCTGTGATGTGGGCTGTTGGGGTGTCCCCCCTCACTCCCTGCCTTTCCCCACAGTCCCTGGCTCCCTGCTCTGTGCTGTGGGCTCTCTGGGGT
>NW_020885064.1:38898-43862 GCF_003945725.1 Corapipo altera | reverse complement strand
CCCTGGCTCCCTGCTCTGTGCTGTGGGCTCTCTGGGGTGTCCCCCCACAGTCCCTGGCTCCCTGCTCTGTGGTCTGTGCTGTCTGGGGTGTCCCCCCCGTGGTCCCTGGCTCCCTGCTCTGTGGTCTGTGCTGTCTGGGGTGTCCCTCACTGTGCCATCCCCCCTCAGGCAGGCCCTGAGCGAGGTGACGGCGGCGCTGCGGGAGCGGCTGCACCGCTGGCAGCAGATCGAGCTGCTCTGCGGCTTCCAGATCGTCAACAACCCGGGGCTGCACAGCCTGGCCTCGGCCCTCAACATCGACCCCGGCTGGGTGGGCACCCCCCGGCCCAACCCCTCCCACTTCATCATGACCGACGACGTGGACGACCTGGACGAGGAGATCGTGTCCCCCATGTCCATCCAATGTACGCGGGCTGGGCTGCTGGGGCTGGGGGGGCCCTCTGGGCTGGGGCTGGGGGGGCCCTGTGAACTGGGGCTGTGTCTGTAGGGTCCCTCTGAGCTGGGGGGCTGCTGGGGGGCACTCTGGGCTGGGGCTGTTTCTGGGTGGGGGCTGTGGGCTGTGTCTGGGGTCTGGGTGGTCTCTGTGATCAGGAGGACTGTGCCTCAGTGGTCCCTCTGAGCGGGGGCTGTGTCTGTGGGGTCCCTGTGAGCTGGGGGGCTGTGTCTGGGGGCTGAGGTTGTGTCTGTGAGGTCCCTGGGAGCTGGGGCTGTGTCTGGGTGGGCCTTGAAGGCTGAGGTTGTGTCTGTGGGGTCCCTCTGAGCTGAGGCTGTGTCTGTGGGGTCCCTGGGAGCTGGGGGCCTGTGTCTGGGCCTGGGTGGTCTCTGTGATCAGGAGGACTGTGCCTCAGTGGTCCCTCTGAGCTGGGGGGCTGTACCTACTGGGGGCTGCGACATGGGCCAGACCTGGATCCATAGTTCACACCCATGAGGAGTTATTGGTTGATTCCAGCTGGGTTTTAAACTCCCAAAGACCAAAATTGGTTGTTCAGGGTCAGGAAGGTCCATTCAGGCCAGACTCCAGGTTTTTTGGAGCCTCTTAATTCCATCAGAACTGGTCATTTATGGATTATTGAACCTCGTAATGTAGAGATTATGAATCATTGTTCCATCCTCTCTGTGCTTTTGGTCAACTCACTGAATTTAAGCATTTACCATAAAACCCACCCAAAGGCTTGGGCTGACAGGGCAGTGGGACAGGAAAAGGGATTGTCCCCATGTCCCCTTGGCCTGAGCATTTTTGGGGATTTAGAGGACTCAGGGCCACCCTCTCCTCAGGCACAGCTGGACCTGCATCCCACAGCATCCTGCCACCCTCAGGGACCTGCTAAACACTTCCTGGAGCAGAGGCTGAACCCCCAGTTCCCACCTGTTGTGGTCATGAAGGGGGACATCCTGTCCCTCTTTGTCACTTCCACAGAATCATGGAATCACAGAAGGTTTGGGTTGGGAAGGACCTTAAAGCTCCCCCAGCCCCAGCCCCTGCATAGGCAGGGACACCTTCCCATCCAACCTGGCCGTGGACACTTCCAGGGATGGGGCAGTCACAGCTTCTCTGGGCAACCCTGGAGGATTTAATCCAAGCCAGGGCTGTTTAGGGGAGCAGAAGGTGGAGGGAGGAGCAGAAGAGTCTCATGGTTGGCACCGTGTCTGCCATGGCCACGTGCCCCTCGTGCCTGGGGCTCTGGGTTGGTGCTGGGAAGGTCTGGAGCAGGTCTGGAGGCAGGTGCTGAGGTGGGACCTGGGGCAGTGGGGGGGAAGGCAGAGCACGGGGGATTTGGGTAGGGCAGGAGGATTGGGATAGGGCAGGAGGATGTGGATGAGGGGAGGAGGATTGGGATAGGGCAGGAGGATCTGGATGAGGGCAGGAGGATCTGGATGAGGGCAGGAGGACCAGGGGTACCTGTGTGTTCCTGGGGCTCAGCAGCTGTGGGGTTGGAGCTGGTGGTTTGTGGGGTCAGGTGTCCTGGGGACCACTGAAGCCTCAAGGAATTGTGAGCTCCTGGTGTGTGGGGTCTCCAGTCCCTGTGGGAATCTGAGCTGGAAGCTCTGCCAGAGCCCTGGCACAGCCCCGAGCTGGGCACTGATGGCAGGGATGTTTGGGAACAGTCCTAAGGGACACCTGAGCAGCTCCTGAGGGCGTGAGCTCCACAAGCTGGGCCGGGCTGAGCCTTCAGCCCCCATTCCAGCCTCAGCTTCCCCGTGCTCAAGACTCCTCAAGACTTTTCCAGGGAGCACTTCCAGTTCCATCATCCCAGAGCTGGGCAGTGACCCTGCCCTCCTCCCTTCCCACCCCTCTGCCCGTCCCCCTGCCCCTGTCCTGCCCCTCTCCCTGTGGGTGATGACAAGCTCTGGGCACCCCAATTCCCAAGCGAGGGAGCCCGTCCCTGGAGGATTTTCCTTTCTCTGTGTACAAACCCTGCTTCAGGAGAGCAGTGCCGAGTTCCCCCTGCCCAGATGTGTTGTGCCCCCCTGTGGTGCCTGTCCCAGTAAATCCCATGTCTCTCTCTCCTGTCCCCCCCTGGCTGCCCCCCCAGATGCAGCCTGGCTTTTCGGGCGCCGCTTCAGCGACCGCTCCTCGCTGTCCTCGGAGGATCAGTCCCTCTGGAAATACCCTGGTTTGGTTCTCTTCAGTTTTTTTGTCATTTTTTCATCTGCCCTCTGGCCTTTTTCTGGACTAAAATACATCCACCAATTTTCCACCTTTCTGGCACGGGGCACTAATGAATTAATGTCTCCTCACTGAGCCGGCGGCTCCTGTACTAACCCGGGAGGAGTCTGGTGGGATGAAGAAGAATCCCAGCTCAGCTCTCACGTGTCCTGGGTGCAGTTAGGGATTCTGGAGCGTTGGGTTCACGGGGTTCTGCCCCTGAAGTAGAGATGCAAGGATCCAGGTGAGGCCAGGAGGAGGTGACAACACTCCCTTTCCCATCCCACCTCCTTCCCGGCCGCAGGCAGGGCTCCCCCATCCCTCTGTGCCGTGTTCCCTTGGAATCCTTCAGTGGACTGAGCAGTGCCACCTCTTAGGGCAACCTGTGCCCCGGTGCCCTCATGCCCTGGGGATGGCACACAGCCTCCTGGGTTGGGCTGGAGCCTTTCCTTCAGGATGGAGCAGGAGGGTGTGCACCAGCCCCGGCCAGGGTCATGCCATTAGGGGTTTTCCTTGGAATGCTGGGCAGGTTATTTGGGGAATGTTGGCAAAATGTGTGTCTGGAGGGAAATGGTGGTTTTGGAAAGTGAAGTCCCAGCCTGTGCTCAGGAGCTCATCCCAGGATAAGTGATGGAAAAGGAGGGTGCAAAGGGGGAAGGTGCCAAGTCAGTAAATGAGGAGTGGAACACCAGGAAAAAAATAGGGAATCCTCAGGGAAAAAAAATGTGGCCCAAGGGAAAGAGAAATCTGCAGGAGAAACCCGTCACCCCAGTTAGTTCCTCTGCAGGGGGATCCCTGTGGGCCCCCACAGTTAGTTCCTCTGCAGGGGGATCCCTGTGGGCCCCCACAGTGAGGTTCCCAAACTGGAATTGCAGCTCTGGAGCTGAAGAAGAAATGTCTTGAAGTAGCAAGTGGATGGTGTAAAACTGTGCAGGGACAGGGTCATGGATGGAGTGTAGGATCGAAGGAGCCCCAAACCTGAGCAGTGGGAGAGGCTGGGATTCACCCTGGGCATGTGGAAACAGCCAAGTTACCAGAATTATTCCTTCTTATTCCTTCTTCCACTTGAAATATATCCCTGTGGATCCTTCAGAAGGAGTTGCTCTGTCAGAGGAGCCCCGTGTGTCCCAGTTGGGAGTTTTCAGAGCAGGGATTGCTGGTTCTTCATTCCCAAAGGAGCTCTCCTTCTCTTCCTCCATTTCTGAGCTTTCCTGTCTCTGCACCTTTTTAACCCACTTGTACTTTTATTTCTTATGCACATAAGAAATCCTGGACAATGCTGAACACCTTATCTCCTGCAAAAGGAGGAACATCTTGTATGGGTGACAGCCAGGGGCTGGAGCACAGCCAGCCTGCTGGGCTGGGGGTGGGGGTGCAGGCCTGGGATCCCCAGTTTTCCATGAAATGCTCGGCCTGATGGAGGGGATGGTGCCCACGGCTCCGAGCAGGGGAAGGGGCCTCCCTTGGCTCTGGGTCCAGGGGCTCAGGGAGTGCAGGGGCTGAGGAACTGTGGTCATGGAACAGGCTGGGAGCAGGTGAGGCCACTCTGGGCCCAGAGCCACCATTGCAGGTGTGGAGGAATGAGGCACGAGTTCCAGAAGGTTTGGGTTGGGAGGGACCTTAAAGCCCATCCAGTGCCACCCCTGCCATGGGCAGGGACACCTCCCACCAGCCCAGGTTGCTCCAAGCCCCGTCCAACCTGGCCTTGGACACTCCCAGGGATCCAGGGGCAGCCACAGCTTCTCTGGGCAACCTGGGCCAGGGCCTCCCCACCCTCCCAGCCAGGAATTCCTTCCCAACTCTTCTATGATTCCATGATTTCAGTGCTTTACTCTGGCACTCCACTGGCATGATGATGCTGTAACTGGGAGCAGAGCTCTGGGAGTGGAGCTCAGCCTGGCAGCTTTGGGTGCCAACACTGACCTGCTCTGCTCACCCGAGGCTCCTGTTTTGTGCTGTGTAGGTCCCACCTGAGCCATGTGGTGTCCAGGAGGGTGGGATGGCTCATGCCCTGGAGGTGCCCCGTTCTTGGCTCCCTGGGAGCCGGGTGGGATTGATTAGGTGGGATGAATCCCACAGCCAGGTTCTGCTTCAAGCAAGATGCTCAGATAAGGTGTTCAGAGGCACCTCCATCAGGAACGTTGGAGTTCTCCATGGGCTGGGCATTAATCCAGCATGTTCAGCACCAGCTTAAAGCTACTTCTGCATTAAACGGGCGTAACTGCTGGCTTGCGGTGGGGCAGTGCCAGTGCCACAGGTGGCAGCTCTGGCACAGCATTCCTGGGGGGTGGTGGCTCTGGCACAGCATTCCTGGGGG
>NW_020885064.1:35445-38888 GCF_003945725.1 Corapipo altera | reverse complement strand
GCTCTGGCACAGCATTCCTGGGGGGTGGCAGCTCTGGCACAGCATTCCTGGCCCGCAGGACGTGCCCTCAGCCTGTCCTTTGTCTCCCGCAGCTCCTGCCCTGCCCAGCACGGTCCGGCAGCGCCTGGTGGACGCCCAGCACGGCCACGGATCGCAGAGGTTGGTAGAGGGTTCCGTGCCCGGGCAGCCCGAGCCGGGCCCCGCGGCGCCGTTCCGGGCGGGCCGAGTGTCCCTGCGCCGAATGCAGAGCCTCTCCTCCGGACAGTCCTTCAGCTGCGACCTGCCCGGCGCCGGCCCATCGCCTGCCTCCACCTCCTCCACCTCCTGCTCCTCATCCACCACCACCGCTGCTCCTGCTTGCCATGTCCACCCTGTCTATTACCATCACACCACCTCTTATTTCCTCCAGATGGACTCCACCCCCGACCTGCCCCCTCCTGATGTCACCTCTGGAGTTCGCTGTCGCACTGGGAGCTTTGGGTATATTTGCTGTTTCTTTTCTAGCTGCCTCCTGCCTGCTGGGCCTCGGAGCTGCCGCTTGCCCGGGTGCTCTCTCTGCCACATTGCTCCCGCCCTTTCCTTCTGGGCCTTTATTTCATGGTTTATCCGCCTGTTTGTTCCTCCCACCGCTCTCCCGAGCCCTTGGAGCCTCCAAGGAGTGTTCCATGGGCCATCCCCACACCCAGGAGCTCAGTGGGGGCATTCCCAAGGCGCTGTGCTGTTGTTCCACTGTAGCTGAGCAAATGAGAATTCCCGGGCACTGGGTTATCCCAAAACAAGTCAGGTTCCACCTCTGAGGAGGCACCACAACTGATCATCAAACCCTGGCCTGGTTTGAAGCCTGGGCTTGTTTGGGGTCTTCACAAGCAAATTGCAAAGGGAACGTGGCGGGTGGGACCGTGAGGCTGTGTTTGTGAAATTGGGGATGGTTGTAGGAGGTGGTGAAGCAGCAGCTCAGGAATGTGTTCCAGAGTGACTCTGGCTTGGCAGGGATGAGGAATGGGTGTGTTTTGGCCAAGGAATGTCTGAGGAGGCAGTTGGAGCTTCTGTTGCTGGATCTCTGGCTTTAGCTTGGTCCCTCTGAGTTGGCTCTTTGGAGACCTGGAGGATCCCAGGGACTGGTTGTCCTGCACACCCCTGAACCCCTGAGCTCTCCTGATTCACCTGCTGGCATGAGGGAGGTGCAGGAGTCCTGTCTGGTTGAACTGGGCTGCTCCAACAGCCAGGTCAGGAATGTTCTGGGCCCCAAGCAGAGGATCCTGTTCCTTGGGTGGCTTTGATCTGAGCAGGGCCCAGGAGCTCCTCGTCCCACGGGGTCATGGATGCAGCAGCTCCAGGTGCTGTGTGCCTGCAGTGCTGGATCCCCCCAGCTCAGGAGCAGTGGGATGTGTGCTCGTGTCTCAGGGTGTCCCAGCACTCAGGGCAGGCGGGGGGAGGGCTGTGATGGACCATCAGGGAATTGTCCTGTCCTTTCCTCCTGCCCTCCAGGGGCTGCCTGTGACCCTGGACAGGCCATTCCAATTCCATTCCAGGCTTTCTCCTTGGCAAACTTAAAAACGGTCTCCTAATCCTCAGTGGGGAGCAGAGTGCTGGGAGAAGGCTGGAATTGTCTGGGTGAGGCAGTGGGTAGAGGGAATGTCCATCCATGTTATTTATCCAGGCAGGACAACATTCCCAGTCATCAGATCTTCGTCCATCCCAGCACATTGTCCCGTTATCCCTTTACCTGCAGGTCCCTCTGCCCTCAGGTGTTGGGATCTCTCCTGACCTTGTTCACACAGTCTCTGCTCTGGATGTTCCACCCACTCCCTGGGTTGTGTCTCAAAGCTGAGGAGCCCCAGGCAGGTGCTGGAGTCTGGAATGTTGAGGGGGAAATTCCTGCACCCGCTCCACGATGGAGAGTTAAAGAGCAGCATCAGTTAATTCATAAATGTTTGTTTAGGGATGATGAGAAGCAGCGTAATTAAACTCTGGATTAATCCCTGCTGATGGGAGCTCAGTCACAGTGGTCTGAGTTAGACTGGTAAGAGCTGGGAATGCTGCTGGTCCCTATTTCCATCGGCCTCTCTGCCTCTGCAGAAGGGAGGGCTCATCCCAGGAGCCTTGGGGTTGATGACCTGTATCCAAAAGAGGTGTTTCAATGGGTTTATTTTCCACCTGAGGCCTGTAGTACACAGAATTCCTGCCCAGGTGAAAGACCCTGCAGACCCCCGGGAGTGGCAGAGGGAAATGGGATCTGCTCTGGGGATCCCAGAGAGGGAAAGGGATGGTGCTGAGAGGTCATTTGGAGGGAATAACTGGGGGCCTAACCTTGGTCCTTAGCAGCAGTTGGAATGTCCTCTCCCTGTTCCCAAGGCAAAGTCCGTCCCCTGAGGCAGGATAATTAATGACAGTGGGAACCTTTCACCCGGGATTTGCTCCAGCTACACAATAGCAGCGACTCGCCCCACCTCATCCATCCCTGCTCATTCCAGACAGCGGAAACCAGGAGCTGGGTGCCCAAAGATGTTGTTTTGTCGCTGTTAATTGTTTTATCCAAGTGCATCATCAGCAGATCCTGCTTTGATGCATCCCTAAAAACGCCGCCACAGCCGACGGATCGCTCCTTCTCCTTGATATCCCCAGTGCTGGGGCCTTCCCAGACACCCCTGGAGCTCCACAGCATCCCGGGGAGTCAGGCAGGACAGCTGGGGAGGCTGAGAAAGGCCTTCCAGGGAGTATCTCCAAGGACCAGAGCACAACCCCACAAATCCCTGGCTCCCCTGGTAGCAGGAAGGTGCCCCCCGAGTGTTGGGGCTGCTGGGGCGCGTTGGCCTCTCCCACAGCGGGCACGTGCCGGTGCTGGGGGAGCTCCAAGGAGCCCTTCCCCCTGGGAAAGGCTGGGCATCGCTGTCTCTGGAGTCCTGCTGGGTTATCCTGGCAGGGAGCTGCTCCCTCCACTCCTCACTCTTTGCTTCTCTTTTGCAATTGGCTTCAGAGGATCCGGCGCAAATAAGGTCAGAGCGGTTCCGGGCCGGAGTGCTGCGGGATCCCGGGATTCCAGGGGGAGAGGGGCTGGAGGGGGCTGTGTGTGCACAGAGGTTTCTGCTGCCAGTGCCTGCCTCAGGTGGATAGAGCTCGTGGAGATGGGAGTGTAGGACCAAATCCCCACCATGGCCCTTCTCCAGCTGGGAAGGGAGGCGGCAGCCAAAGCAAAGGGAGGGAGAGAGTCAGGAATCCAGGGAAATGAGTAATTCACAGCTCCCAAAGGGTGGAAGGAAGGAAATTGCTGTTGGATTTGCACTGAGGCTGCTCAGGAGCTCAGCCCTACAGAAAGTTTGGGAATTTGCCTTAGGAGAAGCTTTTGTGCCCTGGTGCCACACGCCGGGCATGGGATGAGGAGCCCGGAACGGGGGATGCTCCGGGCAGGGAGGGGTGAGGAGTGAGGGCTGGGGGAGCAGACC
>NW_020885064.1:24561-35435 GCF_003945725.1 Corapipo altera | reverse complement strand
GAGGGCTGGGGGAGCAGACCCTGCCCAGGGCAGCCCCTGGGCTTCCCTCGGCCCTGTGCCAGGATGTGCCCGAGCGGGACCCCCTGGAGAAATCCCCCTTGGGCTGCAGGGCTGGGGAAAACCAGGGGTTTGTTCCAGATCCTCTTCCTGCCCCTTCCCCTGCTCCCCCTCTGCTCCCAGGCTTCCTGCACTCCAGGCTTTCCTCACTCCATGCTTTGCTCTCCGCTTCGTTTGCCCAGTCAGTCCGTGCCATCCTCTCACCCTCCCTCATTGCCCAGTCAGTCCGTGCCATCCTCTCACCCTCCCTCATTGGCAGTGATCCCATGGGATCGGTGGGATTGGTGGGATCGTGGAGCAGGGTAGGAGGTGTGGGTGGAAGCAGATCCTTCCTGCCCTCAGGCAGGTGAGTGCTGTTGGGGTCTGTCTGGGTAGGTGTAGGTGTGCTGGATCCAGGGAAGAGAGCAGTGAGCACTGCTGGGATGGAGGAAGGCTGAGGCTCCAGGTGTTTTCCTGTTCTGCTCCGAGGTTTCCAGGAGGGATGAGCCATCAGTTGCTCCTGTTGCTCCACAGAAGTGCTTCCTCTGAAGGGCCCTTTCCCAGCATCCCACCGAGGCCTGGCTGTGTCCTGGAACAGCTTTTCCTCCTCACGAGGTGCCATGCTGGTTCAGGAGCATAATCCTTAGGGATACAGTGGGATACAGGCCAGGCCTTAGCTGGGCCTCACCCAAGATGATGGAAATATCCTGGCAATGCTCTTGGCTCCCTCTTGTCCCAGCACTGGGCTTGGGAGTGTCCCTTCCTCCTGCCGTCCCTGACACAGCCAGGGTGATCCCAGGAATCCTGTCCCCGTGGATGCAAACCTCCCCTGTCCTTGTGGGAACCACCAGGAAAAGGGTCACTTGGTGCTGTAGAGAATCCCAGCAGAAGTTTCCAGCTGCTGGTGTTCAGCTCCCAAAATCAGCCCATGGGTGCCACAGCTGCTCCCTGTGTGTGTCCTGGTCTGTCAGGTGTCCCTTGGATTGTCCCTGGCACAGTGGCTCTGTGCCATGTGCCAGGGTGTCCCTGGAGCCTGGCACAGCAGGCTGGGCTCTGCTGCCCCCCGGGGATGTGCCACTGTGTGCTGGGCTCAGCAGTCACTGCATTTCCCTCTGTCCCTTGGGAATATGTTCCTGAGTTACAGCTGACAGGGTTGTGTATGAAATGGGTTAGCTCAGACCGTTGGGATATTTGGGAATTGTGTCCTCCTGGGCTGATTCCCCATCAGCTCCTTCAGTCCCCCCGGATGAGGAGCCCAGAGACAAACTGGGGGTCCAGCAAGGTGGGACCTGGCACAGTGCTGCCATCTGCTCCAGGGAAGGGATCCCAGGAACAGCAGCGACAGCCACAGCAGGAATGGGGACATGGAACCCCCAAACCACCCCCAGGTGCCCAGGGAGAGCCACCCTGGGAGGGGACACGGCCGTGGGGTCACCAAGGACCTGCTCCTGCTGCTCCTGCACCTCCCACGGGACCAGCTGTCCAGAGATCAGGTTCCCAGTGTCTGCTCCCAGGGGAGAAATTCCTCCTGGAGCAGAGAGGGCTCTCCAGCTGCCGGTGTCCTTCGCTCCACGCGCTGCCAGCACCGTGGGATTGCTTTGGGCCCGTCTGGATTGGAAACTGCAGGACCTGCGGGACAGAGGGAGAGACTCTGGAGCTCAGCAGGGAAAACTCACCCTCTTCACACGTCCCTGAGGTCACCTCAGTTTAAAAAAATCCAGGTTTTGCTGTAGTTGCCCCTCTGTAGTTGCCCCTCTCTTGCTTGTTTTTAAAGGATTTATTCACCGACCCTCGCCCGGATCCCTGTAGCAGCCGGAAGGGTTGGGTTGGATTTCATGGACAAGATGCTTTGTGGAGTTACAAGGTTGAAGTGAGCAGGTGTTGCTGGACCTGCCATGACATGCTGTGACCCCTCAGGGCTCTCCCACCTCCTTGGTGATGATCCTGCCTGGAGATGATCCCGCCTTCCCCTGGTCCTGGCTCCAGCTGACCCCATTCCCAGGCCAAGGTTCTGCCCCACAGCCTCTCTTCTCTCCTGGCTGTGCTGCCCCAGCTCAGCATCGGGCTGTGCCAACCCCTGCTGCCAGTCTGCCTTGTTTTCCTGGAAAGGGGGCACTTTCCAGGGATTTGTGGAGAAAACAAGCCTCTGAAAGTGGATGTTCAGCCCTGACAGCATCTCACCAACATGCATGGGTTGGCTTCCACCCCCCTGCCCTGGGAGAGGGAACAGGGAGTGTCCAGACAGGAGTTCCCAGCACAGGTTCCCCCTTTGCAGGTGTGTTAAGCACTGGCACAAACCAGAAACACTGGGGCAGAGCAGAGACCCCTGGATTGCTCAGACGGAAGGAGCTGAAGGTTGTGGTCACAGTCAGGGTCTGTCTGCAGACACTGGCAGCATCCCGAGGTCTCCCAGCCCCGATGTGTGGATCCCATCTGCATCCAGGTTCTGGGATTGGCTCAAACACCCCCATGTTCAGCCCCATCAGGTTTCATGGCTGCTGCTGCTGTTCCCATGGCCCAGTTCTCCCAGAGAAAGCTGTGGGCCACCAACTGTGACAGTGACCTTCTGTGGGACCTGCCTGTGGCCTTGGGAGCTCCGTGGCTCCACACATGGGATCCATGGCAGGTGTCTGCCTTGGGCAGCCTCCAGCTGCTCCCTCAGAATAGCCAGGCAGTTCACACCATCCGGATTGTTGTGTTCTCCTCTGCCACCGACCCGGGGATGCGGCTCCGGCGCTCGGGTATCGGCGGGATCAGCTCCGTGTGCAGGGGACAAGGACCAGCCCAGCAGTGCTGGGGGCTTGTTGCTTCTGGGGAAGACAAGAGTTCTCCACAGCTGGGCTCCTGCAGTGGATCCAGGGCTGTATCCCAGCCATCCACAAGGTTTCAGGATCCCCTTGTCCTCCGTGTATTCCTGTGGAGCTGGTGAACGAGAGCCCGGCTTTATCCCGTGGGTTTTGTTAAAATACCCTGTTCCAGTACAAGGAGAATCTTCCCTGGCTGTATAGCCACCCTGTGCTGGGACAGCTGGGACTCTGGGGCTGTGTGTGCCCCCACTGTGTGTGGACACCAGGGACAAGTGGCTTCCTCAGGATTGGGCCCGGGACTGTGGAACGGCTCCATCGGTGACACGGATCGAGGGCACCCCCAGCACCTCTGCTGATGTAGGACTGAGTGGGGCAGCCACAGGCCAGAGGGAAGGGATGGGGCATCCACAGGGACCTGGACAGGCTGGAGAGGTGGGACTGTGCCAAGCTCATGGAGTTCAGCAAGGCCACGTGCAAAGTGGCAGCTGGGTCAGGACAGTCCCAGCACACGGGCTGGGGAGAATGGATTGGGAGCAGCACTGGGGAGAAGGACCTGGGGCTGTGGGGGTCCTGCCCCTCTGCCCCCTCAGGTGAGACCCCACAGCAGAGCTGTTCCAGCCCTGGGAGCTCAGCACAGGAAGGATGTGGAGCTGCTGGAGAGAGGCCAGAGGAGGCCACAGAGCTGCTCCCAGGGCTGGAGCCCCTCTGCTCTGGAGCCAGGCTGGGAGAGCTGGGGGGGTTCACCTGGAGAAGAGAAGGATCCAGGGAGAGCTGAGAGCCCCTTCCAGGACCTAAAGGGGCTCCAGGAGAGCTGGAGAGGGACCTGGGACAAGGGGGAATGGTGTCCCACTGCCAGAGGGCAGGGTTAGATGCAATATTGGGAAGAAATCCTTCCCTGAGAGGGTGGGGACGCCCTGGCACAGGTTGTCCAGAGAAGCTGTGGCTGCCCCTGGATCCCTGGAAGTGTCCAAGGCCAGGTTGGACGGGGCTTGGAGCAACCTGGGCTGGTGGAAGGTGTCCCTGCCCATGGCAGGGGATGGGACTGGATGAGCTTTAAGGTCCTTCCCAACCAAACCATTCTGGGATTCCTGAGCATCTCCCCATTACAGCCTGGATGTCTCTCCAGAGCTTCCAGCTCTGTGTTGAGGGCGTTTGCTCGTCTTACCTCTCTTTTGCTGCTTCCAGATTGCTGTTATTCATGGTGGTACCGTAGGAAGGCTCTGGGGTCTCCTTGTGCTGTGTGGGTGGGTTTGGTGACCCCTTTCCCGGGGGTCTGTGCAGGGGCCGGGGGGGCTGAGGAACTGGGCAGCTCCATCTCTTCTCACTCTTCTGCTTCTCTGTCCTCTGCTGTTTTCCTCTCCATTTCCATCCCATTCCACACCACTCTCCTGTGTTTGGTGTCCCCTCGTGCCCCCGTCCCTGTGCCCGTGCCAGGGGTGTCCGTGCAGTGCCGGGTGTTGCCATGGGGGTGGTGGCTGTGCAGGGACCCCGGGGGTGTGGGGCCAGCACCCCCCGGCCCCTCCGGCGGGGAGGAGTGAGCTGTGACTTGCCATTTCCCCCTCCCTCCCACCTCCCACTCTCCACAGAGGCTCCGGGAGCCCCTCGGGCTCCCTTTGCCATCCCCGGCAGGCACCAGGCTGGGCACAAACCGCTGTGGGGCACGCGCTGGGCATGGCTTCGTGCGGGAACGGCCGGGCTCTGATTCCTGCCGCCGGGATTTGGGGCTGGCAGCGGCTGAGCCCGGAGCGGGGCAGGGTCGGGGCTGTGTGTGCGGGGAGGGCAGGGGGGGGTGGGCGCACACGCGGGTGCCGGCGAGGGCTGAGGGACCCTCGGGGGCAGTTCCCCCGGGCCTGCAGCTCTGGGGGCACCGGTGCTCCAGGGCGAGCCGGGACCCCTCCCAGCTCCCACCGGGCTCCGCGGGGAGGGGGTGGGCTCCCTTCTGCCCCCGTGTACTCACGTCCCCCGTCGGTGAGCCCCGTGCTGGGGCTGCACTTGGGGGGTCGCTTTGCCCCGTGTGCTGGAAGGTGGCACCGGGCAGGAGGAGCCCCCCGGCCCGGGGGTGCCCCGTCCCTGTGTGTGCCCCCATCCCGAGGGTGCCCCTGCACTCGTACAGAGGAGCAGAGCGGGGTGGGCGCCTGCCCCACTGCCCCTCCCCGGGGTGGCTGCAGTCCTGGAGGGGTCCCTCCATCCCCGCACCTCCGCGGGGGTGTGTGCGGGCTCGGCACCAGCCCGGCCCCGGGCGGCACTAACGCGTCTGTCCTGCCCTCCCACCGCAGAGACTTGACTCGCTCCGACTCCGACTCCTCCATCCCGCACCTGAGCGACCACCAGCGTATTCCCAGCTCGGCTCCCAAGCTCCTGGCTGCCCGGCCCACGCTGCTGACCCGCTCCGTGGAGGAGGCTGTCCCCGGCCACCCGGGCCCCGCCGCGCCCACCCCCAACGGCGGCAGCCGGCACGCGGAGCCCCCCGGGCCGGGGCCTTTGCCGGAGCGGCTGCCCGAGAGCCCCATGGCGATGAAGAAGATGATGATGGTGAACCACGGCATGGAGAAGTCCTCCAGCCTGGGGGAGATCAGCCACCCGACGGCCGGCAAGCCCAGCCACTCGGATTCGTCGCGGTCGCACAGCCCCAGCTCCCCCGACCCCGACACCCCCTCCCCCATCTCTGACTGCCGGCCCCCCGGCGCCAAGAGCACCCGCATCCCGCAGCTGGCCGCCAAGAAGAGCCCGGGGGACGAGGACAGCAGCCTCACGGGCGACGAGGTTGACCCCGGCCAGAGCAAGAAAAAGTTCCCCCTAAAGATCTTCAAGAAGCCCAAGAAGTAGCGGGGGGGGGGGGAGCCCCCAGGAGCGCGTCCCGCCGGGCCCGGGGCCGGATCGCACCGGGAACGCAGCGCGGCCCCGGCACCCGCCGCCCTCCCTCCGCACCCGAGTCCGGCACGGGGGGAGCTATTTAAACTTATTTATTTCCCGACCTCCGAGAAGAAAAGCCGCGCCGCCGCCGGCTCCCCCGGGAGAACAGCCCCCCTCCCTGCCCGCCCTCCGACCGCTGCGCTCCCGGCTTTGCTGTGCATGGCTTCCAGTTACTCCTGCTCCGCTCAGCCACGCGGCCTTTGGGTTTGGTTTCAATGTGGTTTTGTTTTTTTATTTTATTTTTTATCGTCGTTACTCTTGATTTTTTTTTTTCCTGCCTCCTCCGACTTTTGCACAGTCCGGCCGGAGGGGGGGCGGCCGCTCCCGCGCTGCCCCTCGGGCTGACTCAGCTCGCGGCGGTTCTCCCTCCTTTCCCCGAGTCACTTTTCCACCGCGGCCTCCGTGGCTTCGCCGTCGGGAGGGGGGACCCCTCCTGAGCAGCTCCGCGTAAGCAGGAGCAGGGGAGGACTCTGCCCCTGCCGGTACTCGCGTGTCCCCGGTCCCCGCGTGTCCCCGGTCCCCACGTCCCCCCGTGCCGGGGCGGCCCCGCTGGGTCTCGGGGAGGGGGCTCGGGGCTGTCCCCGCACTGCTCTGCCCGGCCGGGGGGGCTGGAGCCCGGGGGAAGGAGCCCACGCCTGGCCTTGGCCTCACTTCCCCGGGCACCCTCCCCAGTGCCCAGGACTCCTCCAGACCCTGCCGGGGTGGAACACGGAGGGCAGGGCGGTCCCGAGGGGCTTTGGAGCAGAGCCAGGTCCAGCCATCATGTCCACACAAAGAGGAGGGAGCTCCCGGGAGCAGGGCCCGTCCCCTGTCCCTGTGTGCCCTGTCCCGGCCTGGCAGGGCCGGGAGGAGGGAGCAGGACACAGCAGGGCTCTGCAGGGCAGGGGACAGAGGCTGGGCTGGCAGGCCCCTGACAACACCCTCTGCTCTCCTGGCTCCGTCCCTAGAGCAGCCCAGGGGCTCTGTGCCCTCCCCGAGGGATGCAGTGGGTGCAGGAGGCTCGTGTGGCAGCGTCCCCCGTGCCCAGGGGCCACCTCCTGGTGCCAGCACAGCTGGCCATGGGGCTCAGCCTGTCCCCAGGCACTCCCCGGGGCTCGGGGGCTCTCCCATCCTCCCCTGGCACCTCGTGGGTCACATCCCGCTGCTCAGAGCCCTCAGCCCAGTGGGTGTCCCCCAGCACAGCCCCGACCACTGAGGGGGTCACCATTTGGGACAGCAGCCGTGGGCTGACCCTCCCTCCACCCCTGGGCAGAACCTGTCCCTTGGGATGAGCCCTGCTCCATCCCTGGGTTGACCCTCCCTCCATCCCTGGGCAGAGCCTGTCCCTTGGGATGAGCCCTGCTCCATCCCTGAGCTGACCCTCGCTCTGTCCCTGGGGATGGGCACCTCTCCATCCCGAGGGATGAGCCCTGCTCCATCCCTGAGCCTCGCCTCGCTCCATCCTCAGGGATGAGCTCCATCCCCCAGCCCTGCTCCCAGCTCCCTCCAGGCTCAGCACTGGAGCTGCCAGAGGAGCCCCCCACCCCCCTCGAGGCGGCTCCCTGGCACCACAGCACCCCCCAAAGCCTGGGGTCCCTGTTCCCACCCCCCTCTATCCCCAGCCCCTTGGGCCACCATCCCACCCACTCCTGGAGGTGGGGAGGGGGCTTCTCCTGCCGAGGCAGAGGAGGATGCACGATGGGGGGAGGAAGAGGAGGGTGGGATGCCGGGAGCCCCCGGGGCCTTGCTTTATGCCAGAGTAATATATTCATGTCCTGACAACACAGGAAGGGCTATAAAGGTGTTTTTTGTTCCGTAGGTGGGAGTTAGACAATTCCACTGTTGCTTTGAGACAAGTGAAAAATTCCTCTCAGTGACTAAGTGCCTGCAATTCCCTGGGGATGGGGGGACGTGCTCGGCCCCGTGGCCGGGGCTGCTGCCCGGGCACCCCAATTCCTGGGCACCCCAATTCCTGGGCACCCTGATTCCTGGGCACCCTGATTCCTGGGCACCCTGATTCCTGGGCACCCCAATTCCTGGGCACCCCGATTCCTGGGCACCCCAATTCCTGGGCACCCCAGTGTCATGGGCAGGGTGCCCTGGGAACGCCAGCGGGGTTGGGGTCCTGTGGGTGCCCCCCATGCAGGGGCTGCCCGGGCTGGAGCTGCTTGTGGTGGCGGAGACCTGTGGATGCTTCTGGAGAAGGGGTTGGGGATCCCCCCACTGTCGACGCATCTGCCAACTCTTGATTTGATTTTTTTTTTTTGTCATTTCATAAAACTTTTCAATCCAATAAAAGCATGTAGTCTATTTTATGAGCTGCCGTCTGCTGCCCCTTCTTCCAGCCCTTCCCAGGTTCCCAGTTTGGGGGAGTGGGCTGTTGGGGGCCTGCTGGTGGCCAGGGGTTTCCAGCCTGGCCACAGGGTCCAGCAGTGGGATGGCACACGGAACCACAGAAGGATGGAATTGTTCAGGTTGGAAAAGCCTCCAAGCCCATCGAGTCCATTCCCCAGCACTGCCAAAGCACCACTAACTCATGTCCCCAGGTGCCGCATCCACAGGTGTTATAGGTTAGAAATTCAGGAGAATTTTTCTTTCCCCTGTCCCCCCCTCACCCCCACTGTAGGAAAGACTGAGTTTGAATGGAAAGGGGGAAGGGAGCCAATTAGCTTTGCAAAAGATCTGGCCGAATTCGGGGATGGCCCATCAGAGGCTGGGGGGAGAGGGGAGGAGTTTTGGGAGGGGGTGGCTGGCTCTGCTCGGAGGGGAGAGATTCAGACTGCTGGGTTCTCTTTGGAGGATGGAGACAGGGTCTGTGTTCGGGGTATGTGGAGAGAAGGCCTGGAAGCCTGTTGGTCTGGCTTCCCATCCTGGCCAGCCCTGACTGCTGGCCTCAGCTTCCCTGCGAGCTTTCATCGGAGAGTCTCCGTGCTCGCTGGGAGAAAAGGAGGAGCTTTTTGGGGCGCCATCAACTGAGAACCACAGTGAGTCCTGTTGGGGGTGAACTGCTTTTCCTTACCCCTTCCTTCCATTGAGGGAAGGGTCCCCACTTTCTTTTTGGTTCCTCCCGCAACCCGAGACCACCCCTCAGATCCCCCTCCCCGCCTGGTGACCACCAGAGCCCAACAGCGTCCCTGCCAACCATGATTTTTTATATATCTATGTATATATATATATATATGTATATATATATATATGGCTGGGCTTCGTGAACGTAGATTTGGGAAGGGCTCTACCCACGTTTGTCACAAGCACGTTGGTGGCTGAAAAGGCCAATATGAGACAGGCATGATTGGTTGCAAAAGGCACAGCAGAAAGACTCCTTAGGTGGTAAATTCTGCACGGCACGGTTCTTTCTGCGTTGCCTTTTCTCCTTGTGGCAGTTTGAGCCGCATTAGAAATCTAAAATCCAATTTCCAGGCTTCCCCCCACCCTTTCTCATAATTTATCCTAACACCGGAGAGAAACTTTCAGACCAGAGGCTTCTGTAGGGGAAGGGGGAAGTATATACATTTATTTACACAAATAAATACTATACAAACTAAAGGCAACTATATATATATTACATTTCTATCAGTCAGTCCTTTCAAGCCCCTCCTTTTAACTACTTTAGTCCAGGAGTAGCCTTTAAGGCCGATATGTAGCACAGCCTCTTCCCTCATGGGAGTGTTCTGGGTCTGAACACTCCCCCCTCACCAAGCTCCAGTTGTTTGTTGCAGTCTCTCCTCCTCATGAAGTCCAAGAAGATGGCCTTGAGTCCTTGCTCTTCTGCTGCTGTGTGATTTCTCTCTCTCATACCTTGGTTCATAGGCTGCTGCAGTGCTGTCCAGCTTATCAAGCATCTGCGTCCTGGAATGTTGATTCCTCCTTCGGGTTTTCGGCTGTCCTGCGTTTTAGTTCACGGCAGAGGCATCCTCCAGGCCCCTCTCTCTCTCTCTCAGGGGGTCCATCTCCAGTTCTTGCCTGGGATTTTCTCCCCAGCAATCGAGCCTCCTCCAGCCCGTCCACTTGGCTCTGCTCCAGTGCTGAGCCTCACATCCACTCTCACTAAACAGCGAGAGGGAAACACAGCCCTGCTCTGCAGCCTGGCTGCAAAGGTGGGGGGGAAGGAAGAAGAGGGCCTGGCCGCAGGACCTGCCTCTCTCTCCCCCACTTACCAGTTGTTTGTGAGTCGCATCCCTCACAAACATGCACTCATTCCAGTGCTGTCTCTAACTCTGGCCTGGGCAGAGTTAGGGGGGCCGCAGGGCTCCCCTCTTCCCCCCAGAGGGGGAGAGAGGGAGCCCAGCCACCCCCTGGCCTTCTACACCTACATGCAGCAGACATCAACAGCAAAACAACCAAGGTGGAACTGCCAACAGCTTCTGGTGCTGTGATATATGATTTTGAGCAGAAGTGAACAACATGGGCAGTGATTGGCTCTCCAGGGAACACTGCCCTGGCACCCAACCACCTCTGAGCCCCCGAACTCTCAAGGGGGGCCAATTTCAAACTATGACACTCCTCAAGGGTGATCCTGCTGCGTTCTCAAAGGCATCAGCAGCGTTATAGATGGGGTGTCTCCAGGTCTCCCAGTTGGAGACCAGTTATGTTGATCAATATGGCCAAGGCTGAGATGTTGTTTCAGGGAGTCCTTGCATCTCCTCTTCAGGGCTCCTCTCTTTTGGCAGCCAGTGGCAAGTTCACCATAAAGCAGGATCTTAGGGAGGGGGTGGTTGGTCCTTCATCCTGGAGACGTGCCCTGCCCAACACAGCTGTGTTCTCAGCAACATGGCCTCAATACCTGTGACTGCTGCCTGTTCTAGAACAGATGGATTGGTCCCATAATCTGACCAGTGGATGTTTAGGATTGTACGGAGGCAGCGTTGATGGAAGCGTTCGAGGAGTCGCAGGTGGTGGCGGTAGATGACCCGTGATTCGGATCCATGTAAAAGAGCAGACAGCGCTATGGCTCTGTAAACACTGATCTTTGTGCTTTTCTTCAGGTGTTTATTTCACCAAACTCTTTTATGAAGCTTTCCAAAGGCACCGTATCCCTTTGCCAACCTGTTGTCTATCTCCCCGTTAATCTCACCGTCCGAGGAGATGAAGCTGCCTGGGTAATTAAACTGCTGGGCTGAACTGAGCTCTGAGGCTGCC
>NW_020885064.1:20164-24551 GCF_003945725.1 Corapipo altera | reverse complement strand
GGGTAATTAAACTGCTGGGCTGAACTGAGCTCTGAGGCTGCCTGGGTAATTAAACTGCTGGGCTGAACTGAGCTCTGACTGGCCAGTGGTGATGTGGGGATGAGGGAAGCCTTCCCCACAGGAAGTTGATGGAGAACTTCCGTCTTCCCCAAGCTGACTTCCGCCAGAGCCCAGCAGTGCCCCTGCAGGCCACGGCTGGGACTGCACTAAAGGACAGAGAAGTATGCATTCAGACCTTTTTTTCCTAGGATTACTGTGTAGTTTTTTTGTGTTCTGCTACTGGTTTTGCCAACATACATGTATCTTTTAATAAAGGGTTGTTATTTCTTCTGGTTTGTTTGGGTTTTTTTCCACACTTCCTCGATTAAAGCCCCCTTAATTTTGAATTTACAATTGCTGAGAGAGAGGAGTTTGGTCTATCTCATAACTCGTCCTCTTGAGCAAACATTCCAGTCTCCTCAGACTGAGACAACAGAGCTGTTAAATCTCTCCAGATCCCCAGCCCTGGACCAAGGGATCTGCTGTGGTGGGATCCCCATGAGCTCCCCCAGAATCCCAGTCTGCACAACGTCCTGGAAACGGCTCATTCCACTGCCTGTTGCAGCCAGAGGCATCCTCAGAATTCCAGGTTATCTTTGATGGCCTCACCCCCCCAAACACCCGTCCCTGTCACCCTGTTTTCCCAGGCAGTGTCTGTGCTCTCCTGGCCCCTTTCCTGGGAACAGCAGGAGCAGTGGTGTGGGTGTCCCAGGAGCCAGACTGGCACCACCCTCGCACGGGCTCAGCTCAGCAGTTGGAGCAGCTCCGAGAGCTCAGAGCCCTGATTTCTCCAAGGAGGAGCCAGGAGTGCTCCCACTGTTCCCCCGTTCCAGGCACTGACTCATCTTCTGCTCCCGTGAGCGTGTCCTCCTCCTTTCCTCTGCATCTTCCAGGGGAGGCTGCAGCAGATCCCTGATCCTCCTCTGCTGCTTTTTAGGAGGAATTTTCTGCTGGAAAGGGTGGTGAGGCCTTGGCAGGGGCTGCCCAGGGAGGTTTGGAGTGCCCAGCCCTGGAGGTGTCCCAGGAAGGCCTGGCCGTGGCACTCAGTGCTCTGGGCTGGGGGACAAGGTGGGGATGGGGCACAGGGGGGATCCATGGGCTGGGAGGGCTTTTCCAGTCCCAATGATCCTGGGATTCTGTCAGGGAGCTGGAGAGAGGGATAATGTCTCAGTTTCCCCCGTGGGAACCAGCACAGACCCCTGTTGCTCAGAGCTGGGTGGAGGTGAAGGCTGCAGGGCCTCAGGAAGTTTGTGAAATCGCCTCATTTCCTCCCCAGACTCACCTCCCCAGGGCTGGGTTGGTCGTGGTGGGTCCCATCTCACCACAGAGGGCTGGAGCTGCTGTTCCTCTGCAGCAGCTGAACCCACAAATGAAACAACTGCTCCACCTGCTCCCCGGTGTCAGAAACAGCCACTGCAACACAGAGCAGAACTTGAGTGCAAAGGCTCTGAGCACAGCCCAGGCTTCGACCAGACCAAAATGCCATTTTAGATTATTTTTCCTTCTTTAGGCCTTTTCCCAATAAAACAGAGAAACACCCCCAAAATTACTCCCATTTCCTGATCAGTACCAAACATTCCCTGTGTCCCATCTTTGAGGGGAGAGCTCTTTGGATCCTTGCTGACTTGGTGCATGGGGCACCTTCCCAGCCAGCCTTGGTGCTGAGGAGCCCACAACTGTTATTTTGATTGGAATACGAACAGAATCAGCTCCCTCACGTGGGAAGGGACAGGGGCCCATCCAGAAGAAATGAACAAGTGAATTTGCAGCCCCTCTGTGCCCTGTGTCTGTGAGCCTGTCGGGATCAGCCCCAGCCGAAGGGGGACGTGCAGGTTGGTGGTTCACAGTTCCCTCACTGCCGTGCAGGTTGGTGGTTCAGTTCCCTCACGGTGCAAACCCCACGTTTCCGCCGTGGGGCCGTGCTGGGCTCTGTTTCCCGTTGCCCCTCTCAGCCCCTCCCTGAGGGCAGGGGTGACCCTGGGGGGCAGGAGCCACCTCAGGGCCTGCCTGGGGAACAGGCAAAGGGGCTGCAAACCACAAAAACCAGATCTTCTCGTGCCCTTTCAGGCCCACAACTGTCACAGCTGCTGCTTTCCGAGACATTCAGAGCAGGATCAGAGAGGAACTGGGGGTGTGTGGGGTTGGATTTTCGCACAAACCTCAGCGCGGCCCCTGAGCCCTGATGGGACTTGTGGAATCATGGAGTGGTTTGGGTGGGAAGGGACCTTAAAGCCCATCCAGTGCCACCCCTGCCATGGGCAGGGACACCTTCCACCAGCCCAGGTTGCTCCATCCTGGCCTGGGACACTTCTAGGGATCCAGGGGCAGCCACAGCTTCTCTGGGCAACCTGTGCCAGGGCCTCCCCACCCTCCCAGCCAGGAATTCCTTCCCAATATCCCATCTAACCCTGCCCTCTGTCAGTTTGAAGCCATTCCCTGTGTCCTGTCCCTCCATCCCTTGTCCCCAGTCCCTCTCCAGCTCTCCTGGAGCCCCTTTAGGCCCTGCCAGGGGCTCTCAGGTCTCCCTGGATCCTTCTCCAGGTGAACCCCCCCAGCTCTCCCAGCCTGGCTCCAGAGCAGAGGGGCTCCAGCCCTTGGAGCGTCCCCGTGGTCCCTCTGGACTGGCTCCAGCAGCTCCACATCCCCACACTGGGGATGTTTAATCCCACATTCTATTTACGGATTATAACCGGTATTTTCACCGTTTTGTCGCTCTGGCGCGGGCCGAGGCCATGCCTTTTGTCCCCTCGCGCTCTCCGTCGCGGTGCCCTCGGCGCGGCCCCTCACGCCGCGGAGGGGGGCGCGGGGCGCCATCTTTAAACCGGGCGGGATTCCCGGTGGTCCCCGGCGGGCGGCGATTCCCGAGGGACAGCGGCGGGAATACCGGGATGGGGGCCGGGATCGGTGTCCGCCAGCCGTGACCGGCGGCGCCGGGGGCTCGTCGGGGCGGGCAGGGGGCAGAGCAGGAGGTGGTGCCCGCAGTGAAGAGGGCAGCGGCGGCCTCAGCGCGGGGTGGGGCTCGGGCGGCGAGAGCGGGAACGGCGGAGCGGCGGAGCCGTGAGGGCTGCGGGGGGACTGTGGGGGGGCCGTGAGGGGGGACAGAGGGGCTGTTGAGGGCCGAGAGGGGCCGTGAGGAGCGGGGGGGGCTGTCAGGGGCCGAGAGGGGCCGCGAGTGCTGTGAGGGACCCGCCGTGAGGGAGCCGGGACGCGGCCGCCGCCATGCACGTCGTGAAGCGGGGTGAGGGCTCCGTCCGCCCCTCGAGGGGCCCTCTCGGGACCGAGTGCAGGGGAGGGGGCACGGCCCTGCTCAGGGCACCTACCGTGAGGGGATGGGACCCCTCGGCTCTGGGGGTCCCTCTCATGGCACTCCCAGTGATCAGATGGGGTCGCCGCGGTGTTTTGGGAGGTTCCCTCATGGCACATGGAAGGATGGGATTCCCTCTGCTTTGGGGGTCCCTCGTGGCACCTGAAGGGGAATCCCCACTCCTGTTTTGGGAGGTTCCCTCGTGGCACGTGGAGGGATGGGTCCCCCTCCCTTTGGGGGTCCCTCTCATGGCACCTGGTGAGACGGGAGGGTATCCCCCCGTTTTGGGAGGTTCCCCCGTGACATGTTGAAGGATGAACCCCATTCTGTTTTGGGAGTAGCTCATGGCACCCGAAGTGACCAGATGGGGTCCCCTCCCTTCTTTTGGGAGGTTCATGGCACATGGAAGGATGGGATTCCCTCAGCTTTGGGGATCCCCCATGGCACATGGTGTGAGGGAATGTGACTCCATCTGCACCCCATCAGGGTGTGGGAGCTCCCCCATGGCACCAGAGTGAGAGATGAGAGTCCTCTGTTTGTTTTGGGAGACCCCCAACACACACACACACATTCCACACACACCCCCTCCCACAATCCCCTCCACGCCCCCATCCAGGAGCTTTGGGCTTGGTCCCCACCCTTTGGTCCAAGGGCTGCTGGCCCAGGGGAGGGGTCCCCAGCCTGGGGGGCAGTGGGTGACCCTCACCTGGGTCCCCACCGCTGGGATTGGGGTTAGTGCAGTTTAAGGTGGGGATTTCCTGGGGTGGAAGGGGAGCCTCGGCTTTCCTGGGGCCCCACCTGAGAAGGCTGTCCCTGGTGATTCCCACGTGAATCCCCCTGCAGGAGGGGGCTGGGAGGGGGGCACTGTGCTTACCTGGCTCTGGCTGGTGCCAGACGGGTGTGACATGGCCTGTTGTCCCCAGATGGGCGCCAGGAGCGGGTCATGTTCGACAAGATCACGTCGCGCATCCAGAAGCTCTGCTACGGCCTCAACGCCGACTTTGTGGACCCTGTGAGTCCACCCTGCCCTGCTGGCCTGTTCCC
>NW_020885064.1:10770-20154 GCF_003945725.1 Corapipo altera | reverse complement strand
TCCTCATCCAATGAATCCCACTCTGCCCTGTTCCCAGCTCCTCATCCTGGCTTGGAGCTGCCCTGACCCCCATTTCTCCTGGGAAAAGCTGCACCAGAACTTTTGGAGTGTCCTGTGCCGGGCCAGGAGTTGGACTCAGTGATCCTCAGGGGTCCCTTCCCACTCAGGATGTTCTGTGATTCCATGAACTCTTGACAAACCATCCATAATGGGGTTTTTTTTTTGGTTGTTTGTGATCTGAGGGTTTTTGCTTCCCAGGTGCAGAGACTGCAGAGGGGAAAAATCCCTTTTTTGGTGTTGTAGATCACCGTAAACCTTGTTCATTAACATCATAGAATCACAGAATCAGCCGGGTTGGAAAGGACCTCTGAGATCATCCAGTCCAACCTTTGATCCAACCCCGCTGTGGTTCCCAGCCCATGGCACTGATTCCACATCCAGTCTGTCCTTAAAAACCTCCAGGGATGGAGAATCCACCACTTCCCTGGGCAGCCCATTCCAATGGCTGAGCACCCTCTCTGCAAAGAATTTTTTCGTGATATCCAACCTAAACCTGCCCTGGCACAGCTCAAGACCGAGCCCTCTTGTCTTGCTGATGCTGCCTGGGAGAAGAGCCTGACCCCCCCCCGGCTCCCCCCTCCTGTCAGGGAGTTGTAGAGAGTGAGGAGGTCTCCCCTGAGCCTCTTCTCCAGCAGCCCACAAGATTCAGCAGCTTCTTGTGCTTAAAAAAAAGAGTTTTGTTGCTTCAATTCCGATATTTTGGATTTGGGGGGTTGCTCTCAGTGCCACCCTGCAAAGCTGGAGTGATGCCACGTGGAAGTAGCTCTGGATCCCCTCCTGGTCAGATAACAGAACAGAGCCCCTGTCACTGCAACGTCCCTACTTCGTTCTCCAAGCTGTGCAGGATCTGGGATGCACGTTGGAAGCTTCCCCTTCCAAAGGCTGTGCACAGGAGGATTTCCCAGTGGATCCACTGATGTCTGAGAGATTTTTGTGCGGATCTCAGACCCAGTCTGGTCATCTGGAGTTGGCAGTTGAGGCTCTTCCCATCTCCCAAGTCCTCACGAGCCGTTGTCCTGTCTGAAATTGCAGCTGTCCGAGGGTTGCCGTTGGTTCTGCACCCAGAAGTCTTTGGGGTGGAGAGCAGGGGGAGGACACTGGTGCCTTGGTCACTGGAGCAGGAAGGGTCCTGACTTGCCCTCCATGACCTGGGAGTAGATTTCACAGGATATTCTGAGTTGAAGGGACCCATAAGGTCGAGTCCAGCTATTAAGTGAGTGGCCCATGCAGGGATCAAAGCCACAACCTTCGTGTTGTTGGCCGTGCTCTGACCAACTGAGCTCATCTCAGGGTCTGTGCTGAGGGCATGAGTGAGGTTCCAAGTCCACCTGACTCCTAATACCACAAATTCTTATTTATTCTGCAGTCATATGTGAAGATGAATTTCTCCTTTGAGAGTGAGTCTGCTGGGACTTGGACCTGCTTGTGCCAGACGCTTCCCAAGCCAATACTAACCCTCCCAGCCTCTGGCACTAACATTCCCGTGAGCTTGTAATTGTCACGAGCTGTGCAAAAGGTAACAGTGCAAAAAGCTTCAGTAGAAACTGCTGTGACCAGGACAGTCCTGGCCTGGTCAATCCTATTGCCTGCAAACCATCCTTACACAGGATCCCAGACTGCTTTGGGTTGGAAGGGACCTTAGAGCTCATCCAGTGCCACCCCTGCCATGGGCAGGGACACCTTCCACCAGCCCAGGTTGCTCCAAGCCCCGTCCAACCTGGCCTTGGACACTTCCAGGGATCCAGGGGCAGCCACAGCTTCTCTGGGCAACCTGTGCCAGGGCCTCCCCACCCTCCCAGCCAGGAATTCCTTCCCAATATCCCATCTAACACTGCCCTCTGGGAAGCCATTTCTCCTTGTCCTGTGCCTCCAGTAGACAGTCTCTCTCCACCTTGCCTGTCAGCTCCCTTCAGGTCCTGGAAGGCCAGAATCAGGCTGCCTGGAGCCTCCTCCTCCCCAGGTGGACCCCCCCAGCTCTCCCAGCCTGTGTGGTGTTTTACTTTGCTCTTGTCTCCAGGCAGGATGGGCGGTGCTGCCAGATTTGGGGCCCATCATCCCTGGTTTGAGCCGTCAGGGTGTGGGGCTCCTGACCCCTGGAACGTTGCTCTTGCAGGCTCAGATCACCATGAAGGTGATCCAGGGGCTGTACAGCGGCGTCACCACGGTGGAGCTGGACACGCTGGCGGCCGAGACCGCGGCCACGCTGACCACCAAGCACCCCGACTACGCCATCCTGGCCGCCCGCATCGCCGTGTCCAACCTGCACAAGGAGACCAAGAAGGTCTTCAGCGGTGGGTCCAACGTCCAGCTGCTCGGGGGCAGTGACTGAGGGGACTGGGAGCTCTGGGGGATGGAAACAGAGCTTGGGACAAGTGCCCTGTTCAGGGGAACAGCCTCGTGCTGAGCAGGTACGACAGTGGTGTGTTTGTGGGGCCGGAGGGAGTTGTTTGAGAGGATGGGCATTCCTGCCCATCCCTAATCCCAGTGCCAGGTGGTGCAGGTGCAGGCCTGGGGATGTCCTTTTCACTCCCCTTTTCTTTGCAGATGTGATGGAGGATCTCTACAACTACATCAACCCTCACAATGGGAAGCACTCCCCAATGATCTCCAAAGAAACTCTGGACATAGTTCTGGCCAACAAAGATGTAAGCAGTTGTTTTTCTCCACTTATAAGTTTTCAGAATTCAATGAAATACTTCAGATAATTTATTTTAATTTTTTAAGCAAGCCATGTTTGTTCTAGGGCAAAAAGGCCATGCAGAAACCAGTGCAGGGAGTGACTGGAGGGTTTAAAAGAGGGGATGGAGGGAGTTTCCTTCCCAGAAGGATATTTCTGTAATAGAATCTATTTCCTTGAATGTCCCCAGTGCCAATTTCAGCACAAGTGATTAAAGTACCCTCTGCTGGAGCAAAGTGAGGCAGCACAGAGGTTTGGGTTCAGGTTTTGGGACAGCGTTGTTCCACCTCAGTGAGGCCCCAAGGGCTGACTGTGAATGTCACTTTTGTCTGTTGTTCCCTGGCAGCGCCTCAACTCCGCCATCATCTATGACAGAGACTTCTCCTACAACTACTTTGGCTTTAAGGTAAAGAGCACATTACTCAGACTCTGTTGGGAATGCTCGTGGATTTGTCTGGGATGGGGCAAGGGGGGCACTGGAGGAGGTGGGACATCACTGGGGTTATGAAGGACAAAGAGTGGAAACCTGGATGAAGCAGCTCCCAGTGGGATAAATTGTGGAGTTTTCCTTGCTGCTGGAAGGCCTTGTAGCTGTTGGGCTCTGTTTCACAGCACATCACACTGAATGTTGTTGAATGCCATTCCTCAGGAAATAATCTGATCCTTAATAAACCAAACCAGGGATTTTGGCTTTCCCTGTTGTTTTGTGGAGCAGTTGCTCTCAGTGTGTCATCCCACACATTTATCCTCTCCTGTGCTGCTGGAACATCTCCCCCACACCAGCCCAGTGTGCTGATCCTCCCTCGTGTTCCCCTCACACCCTGCTGTGTTGGATTGGTTTTGGGAATGATACTGGGTTTAAGACTTTCTGGAGGCTTGGCTGGAGTGTTCTACTCTTCCATAGCTCTGGGTACTGCAGAGAGGTCCTGTGGCTGGAGGGGCAGTGTGGAACTTCGTGGCCATGCTCCACACTCCGTAATCCAGAGCAGAGCCCTCCCTGTTGGAATCTTCCAGTGGGCTTGTGGGCTTTCAGTCATTAATCGCCTGATTAAGCTATTAAGGAGAGGAGGGGTGGAGTGCAGGGCTAGTGAGGCCTGGGATGAGGAGTGTGGAGTTGCTGGAGTTGGGATTTAACAGGATTTGATTTAAATATTCCAATCTGCCTGCCTGCTAAAATCCATCCTCTCTTTTTAAAGACTCTCGAACGCTCCTACTTGCTGAAAATCAACTCCAAAGGTAAGAGCTGTTCCTTGTGCTAAGCACTTCTTCATCCAGTTGAGTCAATTTAATTATGTGCTGTTATTGCAGGCCATTGGCTTGGAAATCCTTGGACACCAGAAGGGTCAGAAGTTAACTGTAATATCGTAGAGATGAAAGATAATTGGATTCTGGATTGGATATTTGATTGGACTGTAATTGTTAATCCGAGTGAAGTTTTTTCCTCCTCTGTGAGAGCAGCTGAGCATTGGAGCAGGTTGTTCTTGGGTCTTTCAGAGCCTGACTGGGTGAAGTCCTGAATAAACAGGCCTGGTTCTCTTAGCTGGCTCTTCTTTGGCCAGGAGTTAGGCTGGAGATCTCAAGTCCCTTCCAGCTGGAATTACTCTGTGATTCCATGAGCAGTCTGGCTGCCGTTGTTTGTACCTTGTTGCCATGCTCTGTGTGTGTCTGTGCTGACAGTGACTGTCACACTGACCCTTCTTCCTCCCGGCTTCCTGGATGTAGTTGGGGCGTGAGAGGCTGGACAGGACCCGGCCCATGTGTGCTGGGACCCCAAAATTCCAGTGTGCTGGGCTGATCCCACAGCGTGGGAGGGGGGATTCTGCCCCTCTGCCCCCTCAGGTGAGACCCACCTGCAGAGCTGCCTCCAGCTCTGGGGTCCCCAACATCAGAAGGATGTGGAGCTGCTGGAAAGAGTCCAGAGGAGGCACCAAGATCAGAGAATCACAGAATCAGCCGGGTAGGAAAGGACCTCTGAGATCATCCAGTCCAACCCTGGATCCAACCCCGCTGTGGTTCCCAGCCCATGGCACTGATGCCACATCCAGTCTGTCCTTAAACATCTCCAGGGATGGAGAATCCACCCCCTCCCTGGGCAGCCCATTCCAATGGCTGAGCACCCTCTCTGGAAAGAAATTTCTTCTCAATATCCAACCTAAACCTGCCCTGGCACAGCTGAAGACCGAGCCCTCTTGTCTTACTGGACACTGCCTGGGAGAAGAGACCAACCCCCCCCCGGCTCCCCCCTCCTGTCAGGGAGTTGCAGAGAGTGAGGAGGTCTCCCCTGAGCCTCCTCTTCTCCAGGCTGAACAGCCCCAGCTCCCTCAGCCTCTCCTCACAGCACTTGTGCTCCAGTCCCTTCCCCAGCCTTGTTGCTCTCCTCTGGACCTGCTCCAGCCCCTCCATGTCCTTCCTGAGCTGATGACTGGGGGGTGGAGCAGCTCTGCGGGGAGGAAAGGCTGAGGGAATTGGGTTCAGCCTGGAGGAGAGAAGGTTTTGGGGTGACCTAACTGTGACCTTCCAGTACCCAAAGGGAGCCTGCAAGAAAGATGGAAAGAGACTGTTTCCAAGGGCCTGGAGTGACAGGACATGGCTTCCCACTGCCTGAGGGCAGGGTTAGATGGGATACTGGGAGAAATTCTTCCCTGTGAAGGTGGTGATGCTGGCAGGACCTAAAGAATGCAATGAATTGCCTCAAAAGACTGTCAGAGAAGGAAATTCCCATAAGCCACCACCACAGGAATTTGTGATAAGCACAGACTGGCAACAACAGGAACCAGGCCTGGTAAGACAAACGTGGGTAACCTACTCAAATTAAAATTCCCACTGTGGAAAACTGTGAGAAAGGAAAGTGTTAATTACAGACCTAAACGAAGGTGAAGGTTTGAAATCAGCACACCAACAAAATTCCACTGTGCAAGCCGTGGGGAAGGAAAAGAACTGCTCTCACCCAGGCCATCCCAAGCTGTGGGAACATCTGAGACTCCCTGTGGATATCCAGGACTTGGACTGTACAAAAATGGTGCCCCAGGAGCATGACTTTGGGACCCTCAGCACCGAGAAGACCTTCTCTCTCTTTCTCTGTCTCTCATATTTACAGTTAAATAAAACTGCACTATTGATTTTGGGGTCTCATTTGCACTTTAATTTAAACAGAGGCGTCTTTCAATAACTGGATCCTGACAGAGGCCCTGTGTCAGAGACTGGAATGGTTAATGGCTTAAACATTGTTAACATCACCAGAAGGCTTGTCCACTGTGGCAAACTGCAAAGGAACAGCTGCTCATCTACCCAGGCCACCCCGCACTGAATATGCCTCCTAATTTGGGTTGGGAGAGGACCTTGAGATCAGATAAGGGTGCTGTTGTCCAGCTATCCCAGTGCAAAAGGCTGTGCACACCTGAAGCTACAAACTGGATTTCAAGGTGAGGGAAGAGGCTGGGAAGAGGCAAATCCTAGAAGGTGGGATGGTCCTTATCAGGCCAGTGTCCTGATGGCTCAGCTGTGAGAACCCCTCTGAGGAGCACCTTCAGTCAAAGGCTCCTGACATGTCCCTGACATCACCCATTGTAAAACTCCCCACCCCAGGGGAGGTACCAGGCGTTCCCACCTGAACCTGGGTGGATATAACTCATGAAAGCTCTGAGTTTGCTGGACTCCCCCCATGGATCAAGACCATCACTGTGACAGGACCACGACCACCACTTCAACCAGCAGGCACTGAAGCTGCAACTGCCCCATCTCCTCGCTGGATCCAACGGCTACTGACTGTGTATCTTTCTGCTTTTGTCCTTTCTTCCTCTTGCTTGTCCTTACACATTTCCTTAAGTGTTATTTTCATGCTTCCTATCAGTCTCTTGCTGGGAAGTCTCCCCATTTTGTTGAAGACTTTCGGGAAGCCATCGGGGTCTCTTTGTCCCTTTTTGTGGCACCCACGATCATCTGACAATGGGTTCTTGGGAATGCCCCCTCTGGGTGCTGAGGTGTTTCCCATAACCAATCAGGATGGTCACCATGGCCTTAAACTGGTCTCTCACCCAACAGGTACCTGCACGTTATCTCGCTTCAGAGACACCCAGAAACTGTTCATGGACAAGAACCTTCTCCCAGGCTGGGCCTCCAGGGCAGCACATTTCCTTGAGCAAAGGCTATTTTTTCTCTCCTCAGTCAACTCTCCCAATGCCCTTTGCCCCTGACATTGCACCTCCTCGCTCAAGGAAGCATTCCCGCCGGGAATGGAAATACAGGGCGTAATAACGCGTGGAGGCAAAGCACACAGGGAAAGGAGCGGAGATGTGACGCCGTGAGGAGGTGAATGTCCTTGTCCTCTGGCGACATGACACAGCGCCCAGCCAGCGGGGCACCGCCCCAGGGCAGGGCGGCTCAGTCACCCCTGGAGTCGTGCCAGGCCAAAGTCCCTTCGGCACCAGGAAGGAAATGAGGAAATGGCGTCTGGCGGGAACGGCGCGCGCGCCGTTCGGAGACACGAGGCGGAATCTCGGCAGCCGGAGCGGGAGAACTCCCACGTACACGGAATTCCCACGTTAACTTCTCTAACACCCCAATCCCCAAGCCTCGGGCTTTACTGTGAGTGTTGAATACCTTGAAGTTACGTGAAGAGAAAGTGCCGACGCGCTTTCCCAAAACTCAGGGTGAAGTTTTGGCGTCTTGGCCAAAGGTTCATGGGGGTAACGTACAACCGAGGAGAAGCGTTCCACTAAAGCACCTGGCAAACACCAACCCCACACAACTCACCACCAAGGAATGCTCTGGAAGTCTGGCTCCATGTGGCAGCAGCGGGCTCCGGAGAGGGAAGAGAGAGAGGAGCGCCGCGCTCCTGTATTTATGTGCTCGAGGTGCTGTGGCCACACCTCCAGGGCGGGACTTAGGGCCAGAGTGAGGGGTGGGGTCTCCCACCTGGGCCCTCCCACACATGGAGTTGGTTGATTCCACCCAGTAATCAAATCATCCAGTCTCTCGTGACTTCAACCTGTCAGACTCCTGGTCCAGAGCCGCACGCTCACCCAGGTGTGTTGCTTTTAAAAATACGTTCCAGGCTCTGAAAGTTCACCCTAACGTACAGCCAAGGTAGAGCATTCCACAAAGTGCTGACCCAGCACAAACCAACACACACAGCTGAGCAGAGTCCAACCCACTGGCTTTGAGTTACCCTAAATATAAAGTAAGAAAAGAGACCGAAAGAGAGAAATAAAGAGACTAAGAGAAGAAAAAGGAGTAAAGAAGAAGAAAGAAAAAAGGTTAGGATGAGGAAAAAGAGTAAAGAAGAAGAGAGGAGAATAAGAGAAAAATGGATTATCACATACCCACCACCGAAGAGTTCCATGGCAGACCATCTCCACGAGGCAGGTCCTGAGAGGAGAGGAAGGGTGGACACCGTTTGCTGCTGGACATCTGTGGCCACTCCTCCCGGGCAGGACTTTGTGCTCACTGACCCCTCAGTGCCTCTGGCCGGAGCGAGGGACGGTGCAGCCAGGCAGGGGCTGGGTGAGGAGCTCCAGGCATGGTGTGGGCAGGCCCCCAGGCTGCCCTTTGACCAACAGCTCCACTGCAGACCAACCTGCTGCCCTCCAGGGCAGCTCACGCTCAACTGACTCCATGGCCTGTGGGCCGGTGCCTGGCACAGACCCCATCTCCAGCCAGGCTTCCAGGGGGTCATTGTCACCAGGAGAGTGGCCACGGGGCCCAGGAGACCCAGCACTCTTCGCTGCACCATCTGATGACAAAGGGAGAGCCTGTTCTCCCCTGTTCTCTGGTGCTTCTTCTGTCAGCCTCTTCCTCATGCACATGACATCAAGGTGCCGTTCTCCCCGTTCTCCGTTCTCCCCTGCATTTCATTGTCTCTGTTCCCAGCAGTGGCCCCAGGCATGTCTGTGAAAACCTTCTCTTTTGTCCCAGGGAGTTGGCCTCCTTGGCAGGCAGGAGAGAGAGACATGTAAAGCTATTCCCGGGAAAGAACCTTTTCCCAGGCCGGGCTTCCAAGGCAGCACAGTTTCCTTGAGCCAACACTGGTTTTTTCCGCCCTTGAGCAACTCTTCTGAAAACCTTTCCCCTGACAGCTCCATACCTGTTTTCCTTTGCAACCAAACTGTTCTAAAATAGTCTCTACATATACATATATATTTACAAACACCATTCAGTGTTGTTTCACTCTAATCCACCCCAAGGGATCTATTAATAACAACCTGGGTTACCATACCCTTCTGGGGGAGGTCATAACGCCCTGGCCCAGGTTGCCCAGAGAAGCTGTGGCTGCCCAATCCCTGGAAGTGTCCAAGACCAGGCTGGATGGGGCTTGGAGCAACCTGGGCTGGTGGAAGGTGTCCCTACCCATGGCAGGGGCTGGAATGAGATGGTCTTTGGTGTCCCTCCCAACCCACCCAGCCTGTTGAGTGACTGTGTGTGTGTCCCCAGCCCACCCAGCCTGTTGTGTGACTGTGTGTGTCCCCAGCCTGTTGTGTGACTGTGTGTGTCCCCCACCCAGCCTGTTGTGTGACTGTGTGTGTGTCCCCAGCCCACCCAGCCTGTTGTGTGACTGTGTGTGTCCCCAGCCTGTTGTGTGACTGTGTGTGTGTCCCCCACCCACCCACCCAGCCTGTTGTGTGACTGTGTGTGTCCCCAGCCTGTTGTGT
>NW_020885064.1:10420-10670 GCF_003945725.1 Corapipo altera | reverse complement strand
ACTGTGTGTGTCCCCAGCCTGTTGTGTGACTGTGTGTGTGTCCCCAGTCTGTTGTGTGACTGTGTGTGTCCCCCACCCAGCCTGTTGTGTGACTGTGTGTGTGTCCCCAGCCCACCCAGCCTGTTGTGTGACTGTGTGTGTCCCCAGCCTGTTGTGTGACTGTGTGTGTGTCCCCCACCCACCCACCCAGCCTGTTGTGTGACTGTGTGTGTCCCCAGCCTGTTGTGTGACTGTGTGTGTGTCCCTCACC
>NW_020885064.1:0-10410 GCF_003945725.1 Corapipo altera | reverse complement strand
TGTGTGACTGTGTGTGTGTCCCCAGCCTGTTGTGTGACTGTGTGTGTCCCCAGCCTGTTGTGTGACTGTGTGTGTCCCTGCAGTCGCCGAGCGCCCTCAGCACATGCTGATGAGGGTGTCCGTGGGCATCCACAAGGACGACATCGACGCTGCCATCGAGACCTACAACCTGCTGTCGGAGCGCTGGTTCACACACGCCTCCCCCACGCTCTTCAACGCGGGCACCAACCGCCCCCAGCTCTCCAGGTACCCGGGCTGGCACACAGGGAGGGGCAGAGAGCAAGGGAAGTGCTTTCCCAGCCCCTGAAATCACCAGCTGTGTGTCTGTGAGTGTTTGAGGGAGTGTCGAGCAGCTGCTGCCAAATTTAACCCGTCCTTGGGTAACAATACACAGGTTTCTGTGAACTTTGGGAAGTCCTTGCATGTCTCTGTTGTACTGAGAAGTTCCTGATGTGCATGGTCTGCTGCAGGTTATGAAATGAATCCTGGTGGTTGTTTTCTACAGCATACCAGAGGCAGCAAGCTTAACTAATAGGATTTTAGTATACAGATATAACATACAGGTTTATATTTTATAATGCTTTATATCAATGTATTAGGCAAAGATTCTTCCCCCAGAGGGTGGTGGGCACTGACCAGGCTCCCCAGGGCAGTGGGCACGGCCCCAAGGCTGCCAGAGCTCCAGGAGGGTTTGGACAACGCTCTGAGGGACAGGGGGGAGTGTTGGGGTGTCCTGGGCAGGGCCAGGGCTTGGACTGGGTGATCCTTGTGGGTCCCTCCAGCTCAGGATATTCCATGACTCTGTGATTAAAAATGTTTGATACCAGAGATATCAGCAGTTACAACTCCTGATGTTTTCTGAGCCCGTCCTTTACTCCACCTTCACCCCCGTGGGTTTCCCTCGAGGAGCACGTTAAAGGTTCCGTGTTCACCCTGGGTTTTGCAGCCTGGTGAAGCTGTTCTGACTTTCCCTTTCCCCCTTTGTGCACTTTTGTTCCCACCAGCTGCTTCCTGCTGTGCATGAAGGACGACAGCATCGAGGGCATCTACGACACCCTGAAGCAGTGTGCCCTCATCTCCAAGTCTGCCGGGGGCATCGGCCTGGCCGTCAGCTGCATCCGAGCCACGGGCAGCTACATAGCTGGGGTGAGTCTGCAGGGGCTGCCACAGGGATGGCCTGGGTTTGCTCTCAGGAGGTGGCTTTTTCTGGATTGCCAAATCAGTGCTGCTTCTGCTGACTCAGTTCAGCCCAGCAGTGAGTCTCACTCAGTGCTCCTTCCCTTGCCCTGAGGCAGAAAGGTTGGTTTCCCTTGGTGTTTTGGTTTCCCTTGGTGTTTTGGCTTCCTAATAGAAGTCCTTCCAAAAAGAGGATCTTATTCCACTGTTTGAGCAGACAATTCCAGCTTACTTACGTGTTAGCAGCCTAGGAATATTACCTGGTGCATTGGCCCTTGGCCTTTCTGTATCTCTGACTGCCCCAGGACATCTGTGGATGTGTGTTTGGGGATTTTTGTCACACTGTGTGTAACCCCTGCAAGCCTTCAAGTGACATAATAGAGGAAAGAAGTTAGGAGAGATATTTTATTAACCCTGGGACCAGTAGCTTATATATATTAAAAAGAAAGATTTGCTGAAGGGACTGCAAATAATTGGGGGTGGTCAGTTCTTGGCTCTCAGTGCCAGAGCTTTCCAGACTGCTGGAAGGCACGCAGGAAGTGCAGGCCTGTCTCTCCAGGGAGTTTCTGTTCAGCACTGATGTTTCTCCTGTGCCTCTGCAGACAAATGGAAACTCCAACGGGCTCGTTCCGATGCTGAGGGTCTACAACAACACCGCCCGTTACGTGGATCAGGGGGGAAACAAGGTACTGGCCCTGCTTTAGTTCCAGTCCAGGGGGAATCTGGGGTCACAGGGAGAGGCTCCACACCTGGGAAGGGTGGTTGTGGGTGACACACAATTAAAAAAGGGCATTTCCCCCATTGTGTTTTTACTCTGGTGTTCCCCCTCAGTTCCCTGATAGCTTGGGGTGTTGTGTGCACTCGGGAGCAGAGCGGGAGGTTTTCTTTCCTAGGACAGTTTGTTCTGATCTTGGCTGTGTTCCACGTACCAGAGACCTGGGGCTTTTGCCATCTACCTGGAGCCGTGGCACCTGGACATCTTTGAGTTTCTGGACCTGAAGAAGAACACTGGGAAAGAAGAGCAGAGAGCCAGAGATCTTTTCTTTGCCCTCTGGATCCCTGATCTCTTCATGAAACGGGTGGAAACCAACCAGGTGAGAAGCCTGATTGGCACAGAGTAGGTCTGTTGATGGAGGGACAGGGGAGCAGCCCTGGGGGGAGCTCAGGAATTTCCTGAGAGGGCTGCTGCCCCTCTTTTGAGAAGCTGGCTGTGCAGGTAGAGGATGGAGCTGAACAGCTCCCGTGGGATACTTCACTTCAGGGCTTAATCTTTCAGCCACTGACTTACGTGCTCAGACTGTTGACTAAATTTTTACTGTGGAGTTTCCTTAAAGCATCAACACTTCCTCAGTAAATTGTTCTGTGTCTGCTTGTATTTCACACAGAATCCCAGACTGGTTTGGGTTGGGAGGGACCTTAAAACTCACCGAGTGCCACCCCCTGCCATGGGCAGGGACACCTTCCACCAGCCCAGGTTGCTCCAAGCCCCATCCAACCTGGCCTTGGACACTTCCAAGGATGGGGCAGCTGCAGCTTTAATCAAAAGGGTCCATAAAGATTTCCTCTGAATATTTTTCCTTTTTACAGGACTGGTCCTTGATGTGCCCAAATGAGTGTCCTGGCCTGGATGATGTCTGGGGAGAGGAATTTGAGAAGCTATATGAGAGGTAAGAGAGTGAACAGACCTGTAAGTTGTGTCATCTCTCACAGAGCTGCCCGTGGGATCTGGGGCAAGGCACAGCATTGTGGGCAGGGGGTTCATTGTCATGCTGATAAAAGGGTGAAGAAGAGGGGTGTTTCCTTCACACTGTGACCTGCTCAAGGTGGGGCTGTGTGTGAGTGGTCACTTCAGCTGGTGAGAGGGAAGTCCTGCAGTGATCTCCACCTAGAGCTCTCCATGGCTTTGCTTGGAACTTGCTGTGTGGGTGTTGTAGCGAAAGATTTGCTTCCCTTAAACGAGGGCAGTGTTGCTGCCCTGCTGTGCTCGTTCAGAGCTCAGAGCTCAGCAGTGAGGGGGCTCCTGGCTGCCTGAGAACCTGCTGTGTTGGGCAGGGTCTGTCCCTGCCGTGGGAGCCTGAGCTGACAGCACCGTGTGCCCGTTGCAGCTACGAGCGGCAGGGCCGCGTGCGCAGGGTGGTGAAGGCCCAGCAGCTCTGGTATGCCATCATCGAGTCCCAGACAGAGACTGGCACACCCTACATGCTCTACAAGGACTCCTGCAACAGGAAGAGCAACCAGCAGAACCTGGGCACCATCAAGTGCAGCAACCTGTGCACCGAGATCGTGGAATACACCAGCAACGAGGAGGTGGGTGGGGAGCGGGAACGCGCGGCCTCGGGGGGAGCTGGGTTAGGGTTAGGGTTAGGGTTAGGGTTAGGGTTAGGGTTAGGGTTAGGGTTAGCCCTTGGGAACAGTGTCCAACTGGGGCCTGGGCAGGGGAACAGGCAGCTGAGAAGCTTCTAACTCGAGTACTCAGCTCTTCCACTGACTGTGTGGGTTCGCCTCCTTTCCCACTGCTATGGAGGGTTTGGGATAACGCAAGATGGCCATAAAAGGGAACCTCCAGGAGCTGAGGGGGCTCTTTGCCTGGCTGGGAGCTGCTGTAAGCAGCTCTTCAGCTCCTGCTTTAGGAAAACCCTGCCCCTCTGACCCCCAGTAGCAATTCCCTGAGCTCCCTGTGTGCTTCTCTGGTCCCAGAGCTCCATGGATGTGCTGTGGCTGGGCTGCAGCACAGCTAACAAAGGTGAAGGAGGACATAGAGATGGGTCAGTGCTGATACAGGGCAGGGAGTTCCGGAGCAGCCAAGCTCTGAGGCTGCTGTGACTGAAAGGATCAGTTTGTGCTGCCTGTGCTGCTGGTGGTTCTTTAATTCACGTGCTTCAGAATGTTCATCACATCCTGAGTGGTCTGGAAGAGATGGAGCCAGCTCTCCTGCCTGCACTGCACAGGAAACCTTAACTGACTTCTTTTCAGTTCTCCCAGGGTTGAAAGTAAAGCTGGTGTTAAAAAAATGACCCAAGAAAATGCCCTGGTGTATCTGGGTCTCATTGGGATCAGCTGCTGCTCTGGGAACACAAGAAATAGTTGGACTTAGTTTATGTGGACCTTGAAGCCTCTTTCAGTGCCTAAAGGGGCTCCAGGAGAGCTGGAGAGGGACTGGGGACAAGGGATGGAGGGACCTGGGACAAGGGGGAATGGCTTCCCACTGCCAGAGGGCAGGGATAGATGGGATATTGGGAAGGAATTCCTGGCTGGGAGGGTGGGGAGGCCCTGGCCCAGGTTGCCCAGAGAAGCTGTGGCTGCCCCTGGATCCCTGGAAGTGTCCAAGGCCAGGTTGGACGGGGCTTGGAGCAACCTGGGCTGGTGGAAGGTGTCCCTGCCCATGGCAGGGGTGACACTGGATGGGCTTTAAGGTCCCTTCCCACCCAAACCATTCCATGATTCCACAAGTCCCATGGGGGCTCAGGGGCAGCGCTGAGGTTTGTGTGAAAATCCAACCCCACACACCCCCAGTTCCTCTCTGATCCTGCTCTGAATGTCTTGGAAAGCAGCAGCTGTGACAATTGTGGGCCTGAAACAGCATGAGAAGATCTGGTGTTTAAGTCCCTGCCCATGGCAGAGCTTTGAGGTCCCTCCCAACCCAAGATGAGGGTCCCTCCCAACCAAGATGAGCTTTGAGGTCCCTCCCAACCCAACCCCTTCTGACATTCTGTGTAAGGATGCCCTGCAGGCAGTAGGACTGACCAGGCATGAATTTTTCAGGCCATCCCACTTTCTCCTAAACCTTTCTGAGCCATCATTGCCTTTCTCCCATCTCCTGAGGCACCACAGGAGCAAGGGCTGCCTTTTCCCAGCGCTGTGGGTTCCCTGGTGGTTGTTCCCGTGCCGTTGGGATCCCGGGCCCGCCGTGGGGCTGAGCTGTGTGCCTCTGGCCCGGGGCGTTGCTGCCGTGCCCCATGCCCGTGCTGTCCCCACAGGTGGCCGTGTGTAACCTGGCCTCCATCGCCCTCAACATGTACGTGACCCCCGAGCACACCTACGACTTCAAGAAGCTGGCAGAGGTCACCAAGGTCATCGTCCGGAACCTCAACAAGATCATCGACATCAACTACTACCCTGTGCCAGAGGTGAGGGCTGGCCTGGGGGGGCAGATCCTGCCAGAGCCCGGGCTGGAGCAATCCCAGAGCAGGCTGGGACACAAGGAGTCACTGAGGGACTTTATAAACCTGTTCCCATATGGGCCCTGTTAGTGCAGCTGGAGCTTCAACCCAGAGCTGTTCTGTAGGGAAGCAGTTGTAGGAAAAGCCTCCCCTTGAGGTGGTTCTAGGAGTTGTTTCGTGTGTGGGGATTTCCATAAAGCACAGAACAGCCCTAGGAACAGAGTGGGAAGTGCAGCAGAGAGAGGGATCCTGGGAAGATCCCAGGAAGGTGTAACTCAGTCCTGTTGGGTTTACAGCTCTCTGAGAGGAGGGTGGAGCCAAGTGGGGGTCGGGCTCTTCTCCCAGGGAACAAGGGACAGGGCAAGAGGAAACAGCCTCAAGCTGTGCCAGGGGAGGTTCAGGTTGGACATCAGGAATAATTCCTTCCTGGAAGGGGCTGTCCAGCCTTGGCACAGCTGCCCAGGGATGTGGAGTCACATCCCTGGAGGGATTTAACAGCCCTGTGGATGTGGCACTAGGGGACAGGGGTCAGTGGTGGCCTTGCTGGGGGAACAGTTGGACTTGATGGTCTCTGAGGACTTTTCCAACCTCTGTGGTTCTGTGATTCTGCTCTATTTAATGGACCTGTTTCCAGGCACGGGCCTGTTTTTCAGAACATGCTGAGTGTTCACTTCTAAACCCTGACTCCCCTTGCCAGGTTAAACAATTCCAGCCCATGATCAGTTCTAACAAACCCAGTCTGGGCCTCCAGTTCCTGCCCCAGCAAACAGCCACAGAGGGGCCCTGGGCAGGCCTGAGGGGTGGGGTGGTGCAGCAGAAAGGAGGGCAGGTTGCAGCAGCAGGGTTTCCTCCCAGAGGCCCTTCCCAGCCCGGTGTGTTCCCTGTGGCTGTCCCTGAGGTGACCACTGTCCCTGAGGTGACTGCTGTCCCTGAGGTGACCACTGTCCTGAGGTGACCACTGTCACCGCTGTCCCTGAGGTGACCACTGTCACCGCTGTCCCCGAGGTGACCGCTGTCCCCACTGTCCCCGCTGTCCCCGCTGTCCCTGAGGTGACCACTGTCCCCACTGTCCCCGAGGTGACCACTGTCCCCGCTGTCCCTGAGGTGACCACTGTCCCCACTGTCCCCGCTGTCCCCGCTGTCCCCGCTGTCCCCAAGGTGACCACTGTCCCCGCTGTCCCCGAGGTGACCACTGTCCCCACTGTCCCCGCTGTCCCCGAGGTGACCACTGTCCCCACTGTCCCCGCTGTCCCCAAGGTGACCACTGTCCCTGCTGTCCCGCAGGCCGAGCGCTCCAACCGGCGGCACCGGCCCATTGGCATCGGCGTGCAGGGCCTGGCCGACGCCTTCATCCTCATGAGGTTCCCCTTCGAGAGCCCCGAGGCCCAGCGCCTGAACCAGCACATCTTCGAGACCATCTACTACGGGGCCCTGGAGGCCAGCTGTGAGCTGGCCCAGGAGCAGGGCCCCTACGACACCTACCAGGGCTCCCCGGTCAGCAAGGGGGTGAGTGCCAGGGAAAACCTGGGAAAGCTCATCCTGGGCTGGGCTGGGGCACAGGCAGGAAGGGACCGGGCAGTTCTGGTTGGTGGCAAGTTGGATCTGAGTCCCGGTGTGCCCTGGCAGCCAGGAGGGACATCCCTGTCCCAGGGGGCATCAGGCACAGCACTGAGGGGGTGTTGTCCTGCTCTGCTCTGCACTCACCTCAGTCCTGGGGGTGTTTAGGGCACCACGATACAAGAAGGATCTGAAACCGTTAGAGAGCACCCAAAGGAGGGACAGGGGGATGGGGAAGGGTCTGGAGGAGCCCTTGAGGAACAACTGAGGGCACTTGGCTGGTGCAGCTGGAGCAGAGGAGCCCCAGGGCAGAGCTCAGCGGGGGCTGCAGCTCCGACCTCTGGGAGCAGGGACAGGACCCAGGGAAGGGCTGGAGCTGGGACAGGGCAGGCTCAGGGTGGATCTCAGCACAAGGTTCTTCCCCCAGAGGGTGGTGGGCACTGACCAGGCTCCCCAGGGCAGTGGGCACGGCCCCAAGGCTGCCAGAGCTCCAGGAGGGTTTGGACAATGCTCTGAGGGACAGGGGGGAGTGTTGGGGTGTCCTGGGCAGGGCCAGGGCTTGGGCTGGGTGATCCTTGGGGGTCCCTCCCAGCTCAGGATATTCTGATTCTATGGTTTGAAAAGAAAAGCAAGACTCAGCCAGTGGTGGCTGTGCCCTGGAGCACAGTCAGAACACTGAGTGTGAGGTCACTGTACAGGAGCTTCCCTAAGGCTGAATTGTAGAGAAGAGTTAATGGGAATAACAGGTCTGTTTCCAATGGGAATTATGAAATGTGGAGAAAAGAATGCCCTCTCTAATTTGGACTGAACTGTGTTCTTCAGATCCTTCAGTATGACATGTGGAACGTCACCCCCTCTGACCTTTGGGACTGGAAGGCTTTGAAGGAGAAGATTGCCAAGTGAGTAGCCCTGCACAGTTTGGAGTAGGTGTGAAGGACCTTCATGGAATTCCAGTCTGGTTTGGGTTGGGAGGGACCTTAAAGCTCATCCATCCCACCCCCTGCCATGGACAGGGACACCTTCCACCAGCCCAGGTTGCTCCAAGCCCCATCCAGCCTGGCCTTGGCCATGAATTTGGTATGTTCTGTTTACTGAAAACTACAGGCAGGGTCCAAGTGTAAAAACAACCCCCTGTGTTCCCCTCCACCCCAGCAGATCTTTCTTCAGACTGGTTTTTGGGTGGTTTCCTTGCACTTTTATTCCTCCAAGGCAGAGGAGCTCACCCCCACTACCCTGCTTTAGCTGAGCTCTCATTTCATCTTGGATGCATCAGCAGGATTTATATTCCCATTAAACACCTGTAGTGGTGAGTGAGGCACTGTCAGCCAGGCTTGGGGACTCTGCCTGCTGCCAGGGAAGAGCTGAGCCTTGAACATCCTGAAAGCAGGAATTGTTGAGGCATGAAGTGCCTGGAATGAATTAATTCAGGTTTTCTGGCTCTAATTTTTAAATGTGGTGGATCTGTCTCCTGTTCTGGGTGTGGGGAGGTCTCGGGCTCTCCATGGGCTGCTGGTTTGGTTCTGCCTGGGCACTCTGGGGTTGTGCAGGGCCTGACAGATTGTGTTCTGAGCAGCCTGTGTCATGACCAAATCATTTGGGAAAGCCTCTGATTTAGGTGGAAACAGCAAAGCCTTTAGTTCTGCTCCCACTTGACCCACAATGCCAGTTTGGTAGCCCTTCCCTTTTCCTGGTGGGAGGGTTTGCAGGTTCCCCCAGATTTCTGGGTCCCTGTGCTGTCCTTGGCTCTTTGGTCTCCTGTCTCCCTTGGCTGCAGCTCTGTGACTTTGCCTGCTGTCCCCAGGTACGGTGTGAGGAACAGCCTCCTCCTGTCCCCCATGCCCACTGCCTCCACTGCCCAGATCCTGGGCAACAACGAGTCCATCGAGCCCTACACCAGCAACATCTACACCCGCAGGGTCCTCTCGGGGGAGTTCCAGGTGAGCTCAGGCACTGTGGGCAAGAGCTGTGCCCTTGTCTGGCATCACTGTCACTGAGAACAGAGACAGGGGGGAGGCCTCACCTCGGTGGCTCAGTTCAGTTGAATGTTTGTGTCCAAGCACCGAGGGAACGTGGAGCTTTGTGTGTTCCATCCTGGAACATGGGAAATGATAAAGAAGTGCTGGTTTTGACTGGGAAAGGCCTTTGTGGGGCCTCAGGGTGGCCTGCAGGAGTGACTGCTGAAGGAGGGACAGTGACATGGTGGAAAGGACATGGGTGCTGTGGAATGAGGGGCCATGGAAGAGCTCCACAGATGCAGAGGGGCCTGTCAGGAAAGGGTGTGGAACACGAGTTCTGGAGGCTGGAGACAGCAAAGACCTCTCTGGAGACAAGGGGAGTCTCTGCCTGTGTGGGAGGTGTGTCCATCTCAGAGGTGTCTCCTCAGAGCTGTTTTGGGGTGCTCTCTATCCCTCCTGGCTGCAGGATCCCACCACATGAGTGGTGAGGCCAGAGCAGTGGGTTTATGAACCTGCCTCCCTGTGTAGGGCAGGGGAGGGCTGTGGGATGGGGACCCTGTCCCAGCAGGGAAATCCTGGCTGTGCTTTCCTCCCAACTACTCAGCCTGCACTGCTTCTGTTCTTCCCCCTCCTGACCTGTCCTGGTGATTGTTTAGTGACTCAGGCTGTGGCCAGTGGTCCTGGAAGAGCAAGATGTCTCCCTGTCCCCTCTTTTGGCATTCCTGATGCAGGGCAGTTCCATACACCCCCTTCTCATTTGGCATGTCCAGCAGGATCCCAGAATGGTTTGGGTTGGGAGGGACTTCCAAGATCCTGTAGTTCCAACCCTCTGGTGTAGACAGGGACACCTTCCAGCATCCCAGGTTGCTCCAAGCCCCTGTCCTTGGACACTTCCAGGGGTGGAAATGTTATCCCTGTGCCAGGTCTGCCTGGCCACACAGATCCCTCAGCGCTGACCCAGGAGTGAGACTCTGTCAGGGCTGTGCAGGGTCTTGTTGGACCGTGTCAAAACCTTCTTTGCCCCTCTCAGGTGGTGAATCCCCACTTGCTGAAGGACCTCACGGAGAGGGGCCTGTGGAACGAGGAGATGAAAAACCAGATCATTGCCCACAACGGCTCCATCCAGGTAGGAGGGAGCAGGGCAGGGGTCCCTGCCTGGCAGGCTCTGCTCAGTCTGGAGGCCCCCTTACAAAGGTCATAAAGAGGTGATTTCACAGCAGGGAGCGCTGTAGGATCCTGGAATATCCGAGTTGGATGGACCCACAGGGATCCTCCCGTCCAACACCGGGGCCATTGGTGGTTACACCCCCTTGGAAAACCCTTCCTGTTCCTTTCAGAACATCCCTGAGATCCCGGACGACCTGAAGCAGCTCTACAAGACGGTGTGGGAGATCTCCCAGAAAACCATCCTGAAGATGGCTGCGGACAGAGGGGCCTTCATCGACCAGAGCCAGTCCCTCAACATCCACATCGCAGAGCCCAACTACGGGAAGCTGACCAGCATGCACTTCTACGGCTGGAAACAGGTACTGGGAGGGACTGGGGAGGGGTCAGCACTGGGA